>NC_133208.1:5778414-6078414 GCF_958299795.1 Porites lutea | reverse complement strand
ATACTGTTTAGCCTTTACTCCGAGATACAGTAATGATAACACAATAATTACTCTAAGTAATACATAGGAAGGTAAAATACAAAAACAACAGATTTTGATCGTGCCGCGTGCTAATCGGCCTTTCAGGAACCTGGGACCCGATTCCCGAAAGGTCAGGTAATTAAATTTTCGGTCCGAAGGGAAAATTTGAAATTAAAACCAGTTGAATAGTAGCACAGTTCCTAGCTCACAAACCAGACGATTTTGGTTTGTTAACTGATCTTGAATGCTAACACGGCAAACATAAAACAGCTTTTCGGGCCCGAAAGGTTATCGGGACTTTCGAGACACAGGCCCCTGGCCCTAAAGGGATAATGGAAGTCTTACATCATTCATATAGGGATGCCAAAAAATGGTAGATATATACAATTCTTGGTCATTTCGTCTGGTGAATGTTTCCAGTTAAACCTCTTCCGAAGGAGGAAAATAACACTGCCACATTTTCTAAGGGGTAAGGAACAAATATAGTACTTTTTCTGAGGGTTTCTAAGAATAGGTGTTAATATCTGAAGGGGTGGTTACCATATGAAAATTTTGCTGCAGGTTTCCGGGAAAACACACCTCATCAGTAGGGGCACCGTAAATTAAGGGACGGACCATTAGAAATAACCGGAGGGGGGGGGGGGGGGGGGGCGGGGGGTAAAAACTTTTCGGTGCATAAATTTTTTTAAAAAACCCACTTATCTGCAGGATTTTTTTTTAGGCACAAACTTTGCACGAAATTTTTTCCCCACAAATTTCTTCTTTTGTAACTAATCTACGACTTACGTAAGATTTATATCATAATATAATATCTAAAAGAATCACGTATTATAGTTTACCACTTCGTTCCTTTTTGCCGTGTCTGTTCAGTAATCAATCACAGATGATGTTAAAATGTGTTTTTGCCGCGCAGATATTTTGACGTCTTCTGTGACTAGGTCTATTTCCGGAAAGACCTGCTCAAGGCACAAAGGAAACTTCTTTATTTGTCTAATTCAATGAACAGGTGCCTCGTAGCACGCTTCCCGTAGCAGATTGTAATTGTTACCCAGTTTAGGCATTTTGCCAGTCACCAACGCTGCTCTTCTTTCTTTCTTTTTCTTGATACTTTTCAACATTTTCTTCAAAACTTTTCTTTCACCATGTTCATTATTGAAAATTTCTATTTTCAGTATGGTTGAAAAGTTGTTATATTTCTAATGTTCTATCAAAAATATTTTGATATACATTTTATTTCTGAAGAGAGAGATTTCATAGTATAATTATTTGTGACAGCATTATCAGTGGTAATGGTGACTGTGTAGAAAGCAAGCCATTACTTTTTATGTTTTGTTGTATGAAGAAATATCAAACACTTGTTTGCATACAAATAAAAGTACTGAAGCACAATTAAGAATCTCCATTCTCTTCATCGTTAGGCTTTGTTTTATGTTACCTTCCCCCCCCCCCCCCCCCATCCCGTATTTTAATAGCCTTCAATGCTATGCATGTCGCTTCCTCTGTAAGAATTCTCTTTTTACGTATCAGTCCGCTCGCAGGATTTCTTTTAGACAAGTTTCTCTTGCAGGAAATTTTTTGGGGAATTGTCACCCCACCTCCGGTTATTTCTAATGGTCCGTCCCTAAACAGACTCTTTTTAAGCCCTAAGGGACAATTTAGTTCTACAGGCCAAAGTCTGAACCATTTGAGCACAATTTAAGCCAAAACATGCAGCTCCATCAAAAGACTATTCGAGCACACGCTGGGACAAGTATCAGCCCGTGGGTTCAAATCAGTCCTCGGTAATTGGACCATACTGGCCCTGAGGCGGCCATATATATTAGACCCAGAAAAAGGGCTGCATCAGAGAACTCACTGAAACGGCCCCTATTTTTTTTCTTTTTAATTTACAGTGTGGGTGTGGATATTAAATAGAGTTTGCCTCGGCGCCATCACACCGTTATTTTTTGTTTTTCAGTAAACCCGTTTGTTTGCGATGATTATGTGATACTCTGAATAAGCATGTAGTCCACAGGTAAGAAAAATAAAGACAAAAAAAGACAATATATTCGGTTATTCTTGGAAAGCGCATCGTTTCTGTTGTGGAGGTGCGGCTTCCTGTTTATTGTTTTTGGCTTTCATTGTGATCCCCTACCAGTAGGAGCTGCTGGTAAGGTCTCCCCTAATTGGTCGCAATTTTTTTTCTAATTGTTTTAGTATTGTTTGGGGTCAGGGAAACGCGCCATTCAGTGAGTTCTCTGCCGAGCAGCTGCTACATGATGCCTTTCATTGAAAATAATAAAAGAATCGGGAAAAGAATTAGCGAACAAGATTGGAGCTTAGGCCCAGTTCAAATGCCAAATTTCACTCAGCACATGTACCAAACTTAATTCTTATGTTAGTCGACTAAAATAGTTAAATATACGGCATTTGATTCAAACCGTCGAATTTAACTCCGTTCGCTGTCAATATTCCCAGTCTCTCTCATAATAATTTACTTTCACATGCGAAATGCGACGTTTGAATCAAAAGTCGAACCTAAGTCGAATTTTCGACTGTTTCAATCTCAGATACGGCGAACTGAGTCTCATTGAATTTAAACAGCCGAGTCGATCGGCACAACCGGGCCGCTTACTGAAGTGAAGGCACCATTTGCAGAACTAAGCTTAACGTTGTCGTAATATCGTAATGAAACTCACAAAGATTTCGTTTCGTAAAGTTATATATTTTATGGCAAGTGGTTTCTACCAAAGAATAATTTTCAGACTGAAAGAAAGTACAAAGTTATTTCAGAGATATATCACAATGAAAGGAAAAATCAGACTGATATTGTTTATCGCGTACGTTATATACCAGACAGCAAAGTTGAACCAAATTATACGAAGTCCAAACTTTACAACAACTACATTCATATCGGCATCGGGTACTTGCGAGTTGAAAGTGAGGTTATATTTTGTTATTTTCGGTGCTAAAACTAGCGATTATCCTGCGACTTGGCCGACATAACTGTAGAGAAAAATAACAACATGGTAAACCAATTATCCCTTAGGAGCCTGATTACAAAAAGGGAGGGTAACCCTGATGCCAGGGCGACCCTGAGGGTTAGCCCAGCATTCGTACATTTCTTCTTTTTCTAAGCGACGTGTTAAAAAGGCAGATAGGGTTGCTCTGGCGCTAAGGTAACCCTTTCACCAAAGTTACCCTCCCTCTTCGAAAACGGGCCCTCAGAAACTTGACAAAAGAACTTATGGATGCTTACAGCACCCCCACCCCCTCCGCCTAATTTCAACTTTTCTTAGAAAAAAGGAAGCCTTCCTTGAAGTCATTCTTGTGCAACGAACAATTTGTGTTGCTAGAACGGTGAGGGTATAAGGCGGAATGGGTTTGCGGAATTGCTTATGGCATTGCTTGCCGAATGGCATAATTATGCGGAATTTGATTTATGGAAAATGGCGCAAAGAAAAAATTCAACAGGAAAGCATGCGCGCGTCTCTGCCGCGCTTTTTTGGGGCCAGGAGCAATCGATTTGCTGGTCCATTTATTACTGTTATTAAAGCAAGACTAAAATTGAAACACAGCTGATACACCAATACTTGATACTAAATCATCCATATCTCGTTTACAAAATAAACTGAAACGGTTCTTTACTCATCTCTTTTCCAGCGAGGCGCATTGAAAGTACAAAAACATGTCAAGTTTAAACAGTCTTCTATTGAGTTCAGTTACTCTCCTCATTACATAGAATGAAACACTGCAACGGCGGACGATGTAAAATAGAAAGGAAGAGAGAGGACCCTGGGATCGAGGCTGTTAGATGATGGCAGAGTCGGTATTCCCAAATGAAATAAAGAAATAAGTCTCTTAAATACGCGCAGACGTACTGTGTCACAAATCTGTCTGGGGTTTTTGGGTATATAACCTGTGCTACTCAAATCAAGGGTCACTCTTTACGGTATTGCTTGAGGGTAAAAAACGCTCGCTGAACGTAAAATTGGGCTAGCAACAACTCTAGGGATTTTAAATACGCCAGTGAACGAATCAGATCATATTCGAGACTAACTGAACGCCTCAAGTGAAACATCAATCCCTAATCCACAAATCGAGTGAAGCAGCGAACTTCTCTCTGTCTCCTTTAGGCTTTTCCGCGTCTCTTCGCACCTCCCTTGTTTGTTTGAACTAGCCAATAGTTATGTATTTAAATAAACAGTTAGTGTGATGCCGAACCGGCTTTACTAAATTAATAAAGGTAAAGGAGAAAAAATGCTAAAAGTAGGAAGGAAAAGAAACAGAAAAGAAAGAACGAAAGACAAAAAGCACACAAACTCGATTGCCGCCAGGATTCGAGCTCGCGCTTCTCGGCCAGTTGTTAACTTCGCGTGCCTGAAACCACGCAGCCAAGAAAACAAAATACAAGACACCTTAATTCGATCTCTGAATATTATGTCAGGAACAATCACGCGACCCACTGTCTGAAAAACAAACGCTTCTCACACGGTTTCAAATGCAAACAAGATGAAAAAAGTGACGTTAATCGTACAAATATCTTTTGCAGAAAAAAATTAAAGCAGAAGAGAGTGTGACCTTCCAAAACATCTTGTCTTCAATGGCCAACTTTCGTGCTGTAGTATCGGTGCTGCCAGCGGCCCGACTGATAAAGGCAAGTAGAGTCTTTGTGGCTGAACAAAAAGCTAATCGACCGTGAGAAATCAAGAGGTAGTTTCTGGATTTTTGATTGTCATCGTGGTCGAGCGCGCAACATTAAAGAAGCGGCTGCTTGGGAATTGATCGGCGCCAAAAAAGGGCGCAATTTTCAGTTTAATTTATTTCTTTAAGTCATTCTGCATATATTACATGTCGCATAATTATGTCATTCCGCAAGCCATGCCACATGCCATTCAGCAAACTTATTCCTCCTTTTACCCTCATCGTTACTAGAAGGGACAACTGAAGTGGAGGAACAGAATATAATGGGCACGCTCTTTCCAACATACAGGCCGCCGATTCAAGTTGGGCAGAAATTAGTGGCAATTCAACAACAACTCGGTGCTGGGAATTTTGGTGATGTTTACAAAGTAAAGGACGTGGCAACTTCAAGCGAATATGCGTTAAAAGTTGTGGTTTGTGGCGGACAATCGAAAATCAGGAAATCCGATGTAAAGAAAGAAATTCAAACATTACGTAAAATTTCCCATCCAAACATTATCCAAATCATTGAGGCAGGTTGCTACAAAGGAACTCGCATGCCCGGGGCTCCCACGAAAGTGTTAATTTTAACAGAATACTGCCCAGGCGGAAACTTGAACGACCGCCTCGATCAAGCAAGCACCGAAGAAGTCGATTGCAAGTGGATTCTTCAGATGGCAGCAGCCGTTAGCTTCCTCCACGCAAGCAGTGTTGTTCACCGCGACTTAAAGCCAGAAAATGTGCTCCTGACCGCGAGTGATGATATAAAGGTAGACGATTTTGGTTTAGCCCGAGAGTTTATCTCACCTAAAGAAACCACTGCATAGAGCATTAATGGCTGGGTGATCACCTGCGCCAAACACTACATGAACACATTTGCTGGTAGTCTTTATTGAATGGCTCCTGAAGTTTTTCGTGGACACTACAATGAGAAGGCGGATGTATTTTCTCTTGGAATTCTCATTTTCGCTATATTGGAAAGAAATTTCATTGAGTTAAGCGGGAAAAGGTATTATGGTGCGTTCGTTCCTTTTGAATTCCAAGTTGTTGGCCTTGGGGAAGCAATGTATAACTCTGGTCCAACAATAACAGCCAGAGTTTCACTCCAAGCTAGAGGATCCCCCTCTGTACAGACGATTGCTCTGAATGCCCTGAAGTACGAAGCAAAAGATCGCCCAAGCGCTGCAGAGATTTTTAATCAAATCACTAGTTCTGTTTCTCCTGCTAGTAGTGTGTATCCAATCCAAACCCAGACCAAACCCAAACTCCCACCCAACACCCGGTATCGTGCACCCAAGTCCCTACCCATCACCCGGCATTGTGTGCCTAAGCCCCTACCCAACACATGGCATTGTGCACCCAAGTTCCTACCCAACACTCGGTATTGTGTGCCCAACCCCCACCCAACACCTGGTATTGTGCACCCAAGTCCTTACCCAACACCTGGTATTGCACACCCAAGTCCCAACCCAACACCTGGTATTGCGCACCCAAGTCCGCACCCAACACTCGGTATTGTGCACCCAAGTCCCCACCCAACACTCGGTATTGTGCACCCAAACCCCCAGCCAACACCTGGTATTGCACACCCAAGTCCCTACCCAACACCTGGTATTGCGCACCCAAGTCCCCACCCAACACTCGGTATTGTGCACCCAAACCCCCAGCCAACACCTGGTATTGCACACCCAAGTCCCTACCCAACACCTGGTATTGCGCACCCAAGTCCCCACCCAACACTCAGTATTGTGTGCCCAAACCCTCACCCAACACCTGGTATTGCACACCCAAGTCCCTACCCAACACCTGGTATTGCGCACCCAAGTCCCCACCCAACACCTGGGATTGTGTGCCCAAGTCCCTACCCAACACTCGGTATTGTGTGCCCAAGCCCCCACCCAACACCTGGTATTGTGCACCCAAGTCCCTACCCAACACCTGGTATTGTGTGCCCAAGCCCCTACCCAACACCTGGTATTGTGCACCCAAGCCCTCACCCAACCCCTGGTATTGTGCACCCAGGCCCTCACCCAACCCCTGGTATTGTGCACCCAAGCCCTCACCCAACACCTGGTATTGTGCAACAAGCCCTCACCCAACCCATGGTATTGTGCACCCAAGCCCTCACCCAACCCCTGGTATTGTGTGCATAAGCCCTCACCCAACACCTGGTATTGTGCACCCAAGCCCTCACCCAACACCTGGTATTGTGCACCAAGCCCTCACCCAACCCATGGTATTGTGCACCCAAGCCCTCACCCAACCCCTGGTATTGTGTGCATAAACCCTCACCCCTCATTGTGCATGAACCCACCCGTCCCTTAGTATTATGTACTCAGGCACACACCCAACTCCGATTGTCGCTTGGAGTGGACAAACTGACCTTGAATAGGACTAAGACTGAGTTTCTATTGATTGGTGCTAGAGAAATATTGTATGACTCAATGCTATCAACGAATCTCTTTTTCTAAGCATCAAAATACTTTACATTGATAAGAATCTTTCAAAGGACATTTCCTCTGGCATCAGCTCCATCAGACACAGTCGGCATTTTATCCTTTTGACTCGGGATTCTACTTACCCGGTGCAGTTCATTAGTACAGCCACAGTTTGATTATTTTAGGGTGGCTTGGGCTAGCTGTTCTAAGAATAATTCCTCGAAAGCTCAAAAACTGAAAAATCATCCCACAAGCGTTGTTCCTGCCACGGCTATTAAAATAACCTTTTTTCAAAATAAATTCTATTTTTCTTAGCTCTTTTGTTTTGGGGTAATAGGTTCCTTTATTAACTTTGTTGGATTCTTTTTAGTTTTTTTTTTGTCCTTAGTAACAGCTGCTAAGTATGAAAGCACCGGGTTTTCTTATTGCCTTTCTCCTTATTACATTATGATAGTATTTATTGTGATACTAGGAGCAAAGGCGCAAGCAAAAGAAAAGGAAAAAAATTTGATCCTTGCTATTTCCGGCGCTTTTGTTGATGCTTGCATCTTGGCAGTTTTTACTGTAAACCAAGGTCTTTATCCTTGCGCTTGTGCTTTTGTTTGTTCGTTTGTGATAAATATTCATTAATAATAAATTATGTCCATTTTGAAAAAGGCTTCCTAGGTAAGTGGACAAAATTCAATTCGCAATTTGCCCATCTCCCAGTAATGTGACACCTTGTTTGACCCCAAAATTTTGCATAAGCATTGTCTTCTATTTCTCTTGGGACGGCTGTAATACCCAGGAAAAACTACAAAACAAAGGTTATGCAAGGGTTATGCAAATTTTGGGGGGAGAGGGGGTCAAACAATGTGTATTATGAGAGATGTGAAAATGGCGAATGGTTAGGAAAGTTAGTAATTGTTAATGTCACTGGAAACTGTAATTTTCCTAAAACGTTGTAACTGTTAAAATACTAGTCCATGGAAATTAAGATGACTACAAAATCCGAAGGGAACAACTTTTCCATATTCACATATTAAATTAACCGTAGGAAAAGTCAGCTATTTGGTACTTGTCTACATTACTACTTTGTAACTATTTTGCAGTTAATAAGTGGAATAAATGTTCGTTTATTTACCTTATTTGAGGCCAGGGCGTATATCTTTGGGAAATTCCTTCCTGAATGCATTGTAAATTACACTATACGTACAGTTCAAAGATAAATCTTTACTAGTGACTATTCACTAGAACAAAATTCAACGAAGGAAAAGAAGACATGGAATTAATAAATGCGAACTGAAATCTTTGCCAAAAAAAAACTTTTAAGTTACCTTAAAAGGTACAGCAAACTAAAAATGAAAACAAGCAAAAATACAGAAAAACTACTCTAACAAGATATATATCTTTAACCACTAACATGAAAGAAAAAGAAAACTTTAAATGATACAACTGAACTACGACCAGTTGAAAAAAATGTTGAGACACTCGACCAGAAAAACGCTATTTTTTACTAAACATCGCTTAAAATTACACATCTCAGAGGTTAAACAACTCCCGCCTCCCTTCCCTATTTTCAATGTTGTTCCTCGAAAACTTCAGCATGATCTCCTATTGTAACCAACTTTGAGAAGGGAGAGAAAGGGGTCTGAAAGGCGAGGTATTCAAGTCTTTTTGCAACTGGTTGTAGCAACAATAGGCCTAATGGACTTACGGGAAATTGAAACAACGATCACGTAACAAAGTTCTTGGCACCGCGTTACGTATGAATACAGAAAGATACGAATATTGAAAAAGCTACAAAAAAAAAAACTACACAGAATGCGATAACAAAAGTATTTAAGTTAAACGAACTACACACAACGTCAAAAACGCGAAATTAATAATATCAAACTCCATATCATCGTGGCTCCAAAAATAAACCACACGATGCCGAAACTGTACGAGACACGCCCACAAACAAACAGGGGATACTTACATTCCATATTGGGTGCTGCCAGCTTGGATATTTCCAAAGGGGTTAACCCCTGGTTTTTAATCATTGAACGTCGAAAACGGGCAAAAGTTTGACATTAAGTGCCGCGATCGAGGATATTTGATAAGTGGTTAAACCATTGAGTTTATTTTTAAGTGTGTAACTTAGTTAAGGTCAGAGTAGATTAAATATATGTGACTTTTGGTGAGTTGAGGGTTAAAAACGTCGAAAATATAACTTACCAAGATATCGATATTGGGTGGGCCATCTTGAATATTCGCAAAGAGGTTAATCTATGACAGAAACATTTGCTTCTGCCTTCTGCCTATAGCGAAAACGTTTAATTTTTTATTTTTTGTATGTGTGTATTACCAAAATAGATTTAAAAATGACATCTGGTAGTCTGTATAGGGCAATAAAGCCCTTATACAGATCGCCCGGTCATATTTCATCTTATGCGGAGTGGAATTTCGATATGTAACGAACCTATATATAACGAAGTCCTCGGTATAAACGAAAAATATTGTCCGCCACAGTAATACTGAAATATGTGAAAAAGAACCTCGATATAACGAAATCTCGTTAAAACGAGCATATCTTGCAAGTCCTTAGCCTTTCGTTATATCGAGGTTCTATTGTGCCTAAAATTGATGTGAATGTTATGAAGTGGAATCCGGAAAACAGCTGGACTCCTGTTGGACAACTGTATCAGCCTTCTTTGTGAGCGTAATTGGGATCGTTAACAACCCCTGAACAAAGAATATGTGGATGTGATTTTGGCACTGCTTAGGTGAAAATCTATAAGTAACAATGACCAAGACCAGCTTTTATGAGCCCGTGAGACTGATCATGAACCCCCCAACCAAACCCTTGTTTTCACTAAAACCGCTGGACGCCAGCCTGTTTGAGGTCATTGTTGTCTCAGTTATCTAAGGTCTTCCTAGCCTCCCGCAGACGTCCTTTGGGGTTTTTTTGTCACGCATTCATTTCTCCCCCACGGAGAAATGAATGTGTGACAACGAACCCCAAAGGACGTCTGCGGGGAGGCTATAAAGGTCTTCCTGCTTAGGTAGCCAAATACGACCCGGAGGAATAACTAGTTTATTCACAAAAAAGGCCACATATTCGTGGCTTTAACAAATCTTATAAAAAAACGTATGCTATAAGGTGATTAGTCTGTTCCTACATCAACATCATCGGAGCATTCATCGTCTCCTTTCGTTAGCAGACTTCATTAAGTAAGGCCCGAGGGCACTGAATTCATTCCGATATAAATAATTACACTATGGGAGTTAAATTTGCATTGAGTCAATATAATTGTCTTGGACCGTACGTTTGAGGCAAACTACAGAATAACGTCACTTGTTTATGACTTCGGTAAAGGCTATTCACAAGTAAGGATGAAGTTCTTAGCACTAGTATAAAAACCATAGACGACCAATCAACATTTGGTTTACATAGAAACGCAGTGAAGTGCTCAGTGGGTTTTGTATCACTTTTAGATAGGCCTCAATCACATCTCGTTTACCCGCCGATGGAACATTTGAATTCGTACTAGAATCTTCCTTAGGACTCAAGGCATGCAGTCAACGTGTTGCCAGGTTCCAGCTTGAATCAGTGAATGATCAGCAAGATCCTCCCTTCGCTAGGTCCATGTAAAACCGGTTTTGGTATGATCTAACTGAATTCTAGGATTTACCTGAGGTTATGTAAACATCCGGGTCTCTCAGTCTTGTTAAGACCGCCTGAACGTATAAGAGGATAGGGCACTGGAAACCACATTGACACTGCAAAATTCTTTGCTTTTTCATCCTTGAAGTCAAGTGAAATATCAATTTTGCAATATTCAGCTTGATTCGGCCACGTTATCTGAATAACAGAGCGAAAATGGCTAAAGTAACAGTCTTGAACAACTTCGTTTTTCTTCAAGGAAAAGTCTTGGTATCTCTGATAATCATTGGTTCGTTCTTACTTGATGTAAGTGTTACAAGTTTGTGCACAAACTGCACCGCGAGTCAAGCCTGTTGTTTTGATGTTTGTATTGAAGGAGCAAACTGCTTAGGACAGTATTGTCATTACGATGAGCATTGTTCTGGGGGCGAAATTTGTTGTAGTTCTAAGTGTGTGGACAGATATAATCCGATAGGATGCCCTTGTCAAAACGATGGACAGTGTTCTACGAGTCAACATTGTTCTAACTTCAAATGCGTGAATGCTTCAAACTGTTTAGGGAAAAAATGTGAGAATTCGATGGAATGCCGTCGCGGAGAAAGATGTTGTGACAGTGTATGCAGTAACACGTCGAGTACTATGGGATGCTTTTGCTTGGATCATCGACAATGCTCATCTGGTGAGTCTTGTTGTGCCAATGCTTGCGTTCGGCGACCAAGTTGTATGGGATTCAGTTGTAACATTGGCAATCCGAAATGCTCAAACGGCGAGAATTGCTGCAACAACAAATGTGTGAATGGATCGCATTGTCTCGGGCAAAGCTGTGGGAAAAACTCCGATTGTGGTTCAAGTGAACAATGCTGTAACGGAAAATGCGTATCATACAAATGTGAGGGGTTTTCAGAGATTCCATGCGGAACGGATGAGGAGTGTGCTTTTTCAGCCAAAAAAAAATATTGTTGCGATGGTACATGCAGCAATGACAGCTACTGTTTCACCGCTCAGAAAAAGACAGTCACCATTTTTACAACAATTGCTCTTTGTATTTTTATAGTTGTTGTTATCGTAGCCTTTATTTTTCGATACCGGAAGAAAAGGATTCATCGAGCAGGACAAACACAGGTATTAACGGATAATGAAGCACAGGCTTACCAAAATTACCAAGCACCACCTCCGTACCAGCCAGAGGAGTCTTACTACCCCCCACCTGAGTATGAAGAGCATCAATCGGAGGTGTCTGCATCGTACCACCCTGCAACGATAAGAGAGGATGAACCGCCTCCCCCTTATAGTGCCGAGCAACAAGGAGAATCCGGGGGGCAATTACATGCATCTGAAGCCACCTGATTTATATTTTTTCAGTTTGTCCAACAAGCAGTGTTAAAACAACTACGTCAATGATAAAAAACTAAATAAAAAACAATGTTAAAGAAAAAAAATCTGCGACGAAGGTGGTGATCACCTAAAATGGCAAATATTTTTATACAGCCTTGCTTGTATACATTAACTTTTAAACCTAGACACCTTAAACAAATTCCGAGAAAAATGTATTCTCTTATTAAGGAGTCAAAAGGAGTGCTCGGACGATTACTTTCTATACATGAAGACTGTCCTCCCTTTTTCACGAAATAAATAAAGATAAAATTAAATTTAATCTACTTGTCCTTTTTCCATACTCTTCTCCTTTGTTCTCGTGCTCTCATAGAGCCTTGTACAACCCCGTAGAGCTTCAAGCAATTCGTATAGTGTCATTGATAATACGTCAGAAAAAACTACTCGCCTTAACTTCTTATTTCCTCACCGACTTTCTAAATATTCGAATTAGTAGAGATCTTGAGATCTGATTCGCAGTTCTGGAAACTCCTGGAGGCGAGCTAGGAGCATGCGCATAGCCGTAATGAGAGTGGGGCCGGGGGGAGGGCCTCACCCACCACCACTCCACCCACCCTTCACTGTCCTTCTTTGGGGGGTACCTCTGGCCCCTTGCCACAAGCATGATCATCCAGTCTTTGTTATCCTATGTTAACACCTCTAAAAATACTTTCTGGGCCCTGACACTTATCAATTTGTTCTTACGGTGTTCCTCCTTCGAAGGGAGCTGAGCTAATCTATGCTTTTTTTACATTAGGATCTCTAGGATTCACTGATGTTATCACATGATAGCCATGGTTAGGTTCCTTTTTTGTTACTGTTACTGCAGTTCGGAACACAACACTTAGAGTGCGCCATCTCCGGGAACTATCACGGTATGTTGTACCTCCAAACGATCTCAGGAAGCTTAATGGTCTCGAATCGGCCCCAGATTCCTACTTGTTTGAAAATGTTCATTACAACGAGGCTCTACTGTACCTAAAATAGATGTGAATGTTATTAAGTGGAATGCGGAAAACAGTCGGACCGTTGAACAATTTTGGCTCTGCTTAGGTAGCCAAATACGACCCGAAGGAGGACTAGACTAATTTATAATATTCACAAAAAAGGCCACATATTCGTGGCTTTAACAAATATTAAAGAATAACTTATGCTATCAATGCAAGGTGGTTAGTCTGTGCCTATATCAAAGTCATGGCAGGATTCATCGTCTGCTTTTGTTAGCCGGCTTCATTACGTATGACCTACGAGCACTGAATTCATTCCGAAATGAATAATTAAAAGTGTACATGATGGGAATTAAATTTAATTAATTTAGTCAATATAAAATGTCTTGGACCGTACGTTTGAGGCAAACTACAGAATAACGCCTCCTGTGTATGACTTTGGTAAAGGCTAGTCATTTCTTAGCACTACTATATAAACCATACCATAGACGACCGATCAACATTTGGTCTCCATGGGAACGCAGTGAACTGAGTTTTGCAGACACTTTAAACCTTCTGTACAAATGGTTTTGACGGCGCGTGGACCGGCTGCAATGCAACGCTGGCTAGGTTTTTGCATTGTCTTTAAATAGGCCTCGAAGTCTAGTTCGAAACTCAACGGCATCTCGTTTACCCGCCGATCTAGCGTTTGAATTTGTACTAGGAGAATCTTCCTCAGGCAGTTAACACGTTGTTAGGGTCCAGCTAGAATAATCAGCAAGAACCTCCCAGCGCTAAGGCCATGTAAAACTGGCTTAAGGGTGATTAAATTTAACTCTAGGATCTCTATGGGATAAGTCATGTAAACAGCTGGGCCTCTCTTGCTGATCCGATTAAGACCACGTGAACGCATAAGAAGACGGCCGGGGCACTGGGAACCAAATTGACACTGTTTTTACTTTTTCCGCATCCTTGAAGTGAAATACCAATTTTGCAATATTCAGCTTGATTAGGCAACGTTGTCTGAATATCAGACAAAAATGGCTAAGGTAACAGTCTTGAGCAGTTTTCCTTTTCCTCAAGGAAAAGTCTTGTTATCACTGACAATCATTGCTTCGTCCTTATTTGTTGTAAGTGAAACAAATTTATGCACAAACTGCACCGCGAGTCAAGCCTGTTGTTTCGATGTTTGCGTTGAAGGACCAAACTGCTTAGGACAGTTTTGCCATTACGACGAGCATTGTTCTGAGGGTGAAATTTGTTGTAGTTCTAAATGTGTGGACAGATCTAGTACTGTAGGATGCCCTTGTCAAAACGATGGACAGTGTTCTACGAGTCAACATTGTTGTAACTTTACATGCGTGAATGCGTCAAACTGTTTAGGGAAAAAATGTGAGAATACGACGGAATGCCCTCACGGACAGAGATGTTGTGCCAATACTTGCGTTCGGGGACCGAGTTGTGTGGGACTCAGTTGTAACATTGGCTATCCGAAATGCTCAAACGGCGAGAGTTGCTGCCACAACAAGTGCTTGAAGGCACAGAGTTGTTGGGGCCAAAGCTGTAAGAAAAACTCCGATTGTGGCTCAGGTGAAAAATGCTGTATTAAAACGGGCAAATGCGTAGGACCTCATGAATGTGAAGACGTATCAAAGATTTACTGCCGGAAAGATAGCCATTGTCCTTATTCAGCCACCAAAAAATATTATTGTTGCGATCATAGATGTAGCGAGGAAAGCTTTTGTGAGAAAAAGTTAGTCACCATTTTTACACCAGTTGCTGTTTGTGTTTTTATAGCCGTTATTATCGTATCCAATATTTTTCGACACCGGAGGCAAAGGATTCATCGAGCACGACAAACACGGGTATTAACGAATAATGAAGCACAAGCACAGGTTTACCAAAATTACCAAGCACCACCGCCGTACCAACAAGAGGATTCTTGCTACCCCCCACCAGAATATGAACAGCATCAATCGGAGATGTCTGCATCGTACAATCCCGCCATGATAAGGGAGGATGAACTGCCTCCCCCTTATAGTGCTGAACAACAAGGAGAATCCGGGGGGCAAGTGCGTGCATCTGAAGCCTCCTGATTACCATAATCATTATATTTTTTTAGCTATCCCAAACAAACAGTGTTAAAACAACTACGTCAATGATAAAAACAAGGAAGAAAAAAAAAGTATTAAAAGAAAAAATAACCCACAAGGACAATATAGGTCAATGTATACTGATAGTGATCACCTATTTAAAAGTGACAAGTATATTTTTTTATACAGTCGTGCTCGTTTACATTCACTTTTAAACCTTGAATTGACAGACCTTAAACAAATTCAGAAAAATGTATTCTTTTATTAATAAAATGAGTGCTCAGCCTTAAATACGACTACTTTCTACTTGAGGACTGTCGTCCTCTTTTCTTGGAATAAACAAATACAAAAATAAAATTTTTAATAATCTACTAATCTTTTTTCCATACTGTTGCTCGTTTGTCCTTCTCATGCTGTCATCGAGCCTTGCACAGCCTCAAAGAGTTTCAAGCAATTCGTATTGTCATTGGTAAAACGCCGAAAGAACTACTCGCTTGCTTATTTCCTCACCGACTTTCTAAATATTCGAATTAGTAGAGATCTTGAGATCTGATTCACTCTTCTGGAAACTCCAATCTCGACCCCAGTGCTTACGCAATCTGACTCCGCTGGCGGTCATGCGCAGAAGAGCTCTGGAGTCGAGATTGCTTGAAACTCTTGGCGGAGAGCTAGGAGCATGCGCATAGCCCTAATAAAAGTGGAGCCGGGGGGAGGGCCTTACTCACCACCACTCGACCCACCCATCACTGTCCTTCTTTGGGGGGTACCCCTAGCCCCTTGCTACAAGCATAATAATCTGGCGTTTGTTAGCTTATGTTAACACCTCTAAAAATACCTTCTGGGCCCTGACACTTATCAATTTATTCTTATGGTGTTCCTCCTTCGAAGTGAGCTGAGCTAATCTATGCTTTTTTACATTAGGATCTCTAGGATTTACCGATGTTATCACATGATAGTGACGGTTAGGTTCCTTTTTTGTTACTATTACTGCAGTTCGGAACACAAAACTTAGAGTGCGCCATCTCCCGGAACTATCACGGTATGTTGTACCTCCAAACGATCCCAGGAAGCTTAGTGGTCGCGAATCGGACCCAGATTCCTACTCGTTTTTCATTATATCGAGGTTCTACTGTAGCTAAAATAGATGTGAATGTTATTAAGTGGAATGCGGAAAACAGCCGGACCGTTGAACAATTTTGGCTCTGCTTAGGTAGCCAAATACGACCCGAAGGAGGACTGGACTAATTTATAATATTCACAAAAAAGGCCACATATTCGTGGCTTTAACAAATCTTTAAAGAATAACTTATGCAATCAAGGTTGTTAGTCTGTGCCTATATCAAAGTCATGGCAGTATTCATCGTCTGCTTTTGTTAGCCAGCTTCATTACGTATGACCTACGGGCACTGAATTCATTCCGAAATGAATAAATACAAGTGTACATGATGGGAGTTAAATTTACATTAATTTAGTCAATATAAAGTGTCTTGGACCCTACGTTTGAGGCAAACTACAGAATAACGCCTCCTGTGTATGACTTTGGTAAAGGCTAGTCATTTCTTAGCACTACTATATAAACCATAGACGACCGATCAACATTTGGTCTCCATGGAAACGCAGTGAACTGGGTTTTGCAAACATTCTAAACCTTCTGTACAAATGGTTTTGACGACGCGTGGACCGGCTGCAATGCAACGCAGGCTAGGTTTTGCATTGTCTTTAAATAGGCCTCGAAGTCTAGTTCGAAACTCAACGGCATCTCGTTTACCCGCCGATCTAACGTTTGAATTTCTACTAGGAGAATCTTCCTCACGTTGTTAGGGTCCAGCTAGAATGATCAGCAAGAACCTCCCAGCGCTAAGGCCATGTAAAACCGGCTTTAGAGTGATCTAACTTAATTCTAGGATCTCTATGGGATAAGTCATGTAAACAGCTGGGCCTCTCAAGCTAATCCGCTCAAGACCACGTGAACGCATAAGAAGACGGCCGGGGCACTGGAAACCAAATTGACATTGTTTTTACTTTTTCCGCATCCTTGAAGTGAAATATCAATTTTGCAATATTCACCTTGATTCGGCAACGTTGTCTGAATATCAGAGCAAAAATGGCTAAGGTGACAGTCTTGAGCAGTTTTCCTTTTCCTCAAGGAAAAGTCTTGTTATCACTGACAATCATTGCTTCGTCCTTATTTGTTGTAAGTGAAACAATTTTATGCACAAACTGCACCGCGAGTCAAGCCTGTTGTTTTGATGTTTGCGTTGAAGGACCAAACTGCTTAGGACAGTTTTGTCATTACGACGAGCATTGTTCTGAGGGTGAAATTTGTTGTAGATCTAAATGTGTGGACAGATCTAGTCCCGAAGGATGCCCTTGTCAAAACGATGGACAGTGTTCTACGAGTCAACATTGTTGCAACTTTACATGCGTGAATGCGTTAAACTGTTTAGGGAAAAAGTGTGAGAATACGCCAGAATGCCCTCACGGACAGATATGTTGTGCCAATACTTGCGTTCGGGGACCAAGTTGTGAGGGACTCAGTTGTAACATTGGCTATCCGAAATGTTCAAACGGCGAGTTTTGCTGCAACAACAAGTGCGTGAAGGGATGGAGTTGTTCGGGGCAAAGCTGTAAGAAAAACTCCGATTGTGGTCCAGGTGAAGAATGCTGTATGAAAAACGGCAAATGCGTATTTTACGATGAATGTGAGGACCTGACAAAGATTTCCTGCCGGAAGGATTCCCATTGTCCTTATTCAGACACCAAAAAATATTATTGTTGTGGTCATAGATGCAGCGATGACAGCTTTTGTGGGAATAAGTTATTCGCCATTTTTACACCAGTTGCTGTTTGTATTTTTATAGTTGTTATCGTATTCTTTATTTTTCGACACCGGAGGCAAAGGATTCATCGAGCACGACAAACACGGGTATTAACGAATAATGCAGCACAAGCACAGGTTTACCAAAATTACCAAGCACCACCGCCGTACCAACCAGAGGGTTCTTGCTACCCCCCACCAGAATATGAACAGCATCAATCGGAGATGTCTGCATCGTACAACCCAGCAATGATAAGAGAGGATGAACCGCCTCCCCCTTATAGTGATCAACAACAAGGAGAATCCGGGGGAAAAATACGTGCATATGAAGCCTCCTGATTAGCATAATCATTATATTTTTTTAGCTATCCCAAACAAACAGTGTTGAAACAACTACGTCAATGATAAAAAGAAGGAAGAAAAAAAAAAGTATTAAAAGAAAAAATGACCCACAAGGACAATATAGGTCAATGTATACTGATAGTGATCACCTATTTAAAAGTGACAAGTATATTTTTTTATACAGTCGTGCTCGTTTACATTCACTTTTAAACCTTGAATTGACAGACCTTAAACAAATTCAGAAAAATGTATTCTTTTATTAATAAAATGAGTGCTCAGCCTTAAATAGGACTACTTTCTACTTGAGGACTGTCGTCCTCTTTTCTTGGAATAAACAAATACAAAAATAAAATTTTTAATAATCTACTTATCTTTTTTCCATACTGTTGCTCGTTTGTCCTTCTCATGCTGTCATCGAGCCTTGCACAGCCTCAAAGAGTTTCAAGCAATTCGTATTGTCATTGATAAAACGCCGAAAGAACTACTCGCTTGCTTATTTCCTCACCGACTTTCTAAATATTCGAATTAGCAGAGATCTTGAGATCTGATTCACTCTTCTGGAAACTCCAATCTCGACCCCAGTGCCTACGCAATCTGACTCCGCTGGCAGTCATGCGCAGAAGAGCTCTGGAGTCGAGATTGCTGGAAACTCTTGGCGGAGAGCTAGGAGCATGCGCATAGCCCTAATAAAAGTGGAGCCGGGGGGAGGGCCTTACTCACCACCACTCGACCCACCCATCACTGTCCTTCTTTGGGGGGTACCCCTAGCCCCTTGCTACAAGCATAATAATCTGGCGTTTGTTAGCTTATGTTAACACCTCTAAAAATACCTTCTGGGCCCTGACACTTATCAATTTGTTCTTATGGTGTTCCTCCTTGAAGTGAGCTGAGCTAATCTATGCTTTTTTACATTAGGATCTCTAGGATTCACTGATGTTATCACATGATAGTGACGGTTAGGTTCCTTTTTTGTTACTATTACTGCAGTTCGGAACACAAAACTTAGAGTGCGCCATCTCCGGGAACAATTACGGTATGTTGTACCTCCAAACGATCCCAGGAAGCTTAGTGGTCGCGAATCGGACCCAGATTCCTACTCGTTTTTCATTATATCGAGGTTCTACTGTAGCTAAAATAAATGTGAATGTTATTAAGTGGAATGCGGAAAACAGCCGGACCGTTGAACAATTTTGGCTCTGCTTAGGTAGCCAAATACGACCCGAAGGAGGACTGGACTAATTTATAATATTCACAAAAAAGGCCACATATTCGTGGCTTTAACAAATCTTTAAAGAATAACTTATGCAATCAAGGTTGTTAGTCTGTGCCTATATCAAAGTCATGGCAGTATTCATCGTCTGCTTTTGTTAGCCAGCTTCATTACGTATGACCTACGGGCACTGATTTCATTCCGAAATGAACAATTACAAATGTACATGATGGGAGTTAAATTTTGCATTAATTTAGTCAATATAAAGTGTCGTGGACCGTACGTTTGAGGCAAACTACAGAATAACGCCTCCTGTGTATGACTTTGGTAAAGGCTAGTCACTTCTTAGCACTACGATAAAAACCATAGACGACCGATCAACATTTGGTCTCCATGGAAACGCAGAGAACTGCCGTTTTGCAGACACTCTAAACCTTCTGCACAAATGGTTTTGACGACGCGTGGACCGGCGGCAACGTAGGCTAGGTTTTGCGTTGTCTTTAAATAGGCCTCGAAGTCTAGTTCGAAACTCAACGGCATCTCGTTTACCCGCCGATCTAACGTTTGAATTTGTACTAGGAGAATCTTCCTCACGTTGTTAGGGTCCAGCTAGAATGATCAGCAAGAACCTCCCAGCGCTAAGGCCATGTAAAACCGGCTTTAGGGTGATCTAACTTAATTCTAGGATCTCTCTGGGATAAGTCATGTAAACAGCTTGGCCTCTATTGCTGATCCGCTCAAGACCACGTGAACGCATAAGAAGACGGCCGGGGCACTGGAAACCAAATTGACATTGTTTTTACTTTTTCTGCATCCTTGAACTGAAATCTCAATTTTGCAATATTCAGCTTGATTCGGCAACGTTATCTGAATATCAGAGCAAAAATGGCTAAGGTGACAGTCTTGAGCAGTTTTCCTTTTCCTCAAGGAAAAGTCTTGTTATCACTGACAATCATTGCTTCTTCTTTATTTGCTGTAAGTGAAACAAATTTATGCACAAACTGTACAGCGAATCAAGCCTGTTGTTTTGATGTTTGCGTTGAAGGACCAAACTGCTTAGAACAGTTTTGTCATTACGACGAGCATTGTTCTGAGGGTGAAATTTTTTAGTAGTTCTAAATGTGTGGAAAGATCTAGTTCCGAAGGATGCCCTTGTCAAAACGATGGACAGTGTTCTACGAGTCAACATTGTTGTAACTTTACATGCGTGAATGCGTCAAACTGTTTAGGGAAAAATGTGAGAATTCGACGGAATGCCGTCACGGACAGATATGTTGTGCCAATACTTGCGTTCGGGGACCAAGTTGTGTGGGGCTCAGTTGTAACAGTGGCTATCCGAAATGCTCAAACGGCGACTTTTGCTGCAACAGCAAGTGTGTGAAGGGATGGAGTTGGCAGGGGCAAAGCTGGAAGAAAAACTCTGATTGTGGTCCAGGTGAAGAATGCTGTATGAAAAACGGCAAATGCGTATTTTACGATGAATGTTTGGACCTGTCAAAGATTTCCTGCCGGAAGGATACCCATTGTTATTCAGCCACCAAAAAATATTATTGTTGCGATCAAAGATGCAGCTTTTGATGAGAAGATGAAAAGCTTAGATGAAAGCTTTTGTGAGAAAAAGTTAGTCACCATTTTTGCGCCAGTTGCTGTTTTTATTTTTATAGTTGTTATCGTATTCTTTATTTTTCGACACCGGAAGAAAAGGATTCATCGAGCAGGACAAACACAGGTTTACCAAAATTACCGAACACCACCGCCATACCAACCAGAGGACTCTTACTATCCCCCACCAAAATATGAACATCATCAATCGGAGATGTCAGCATCGTACAACCCCGCAATGATAAGAGAGGATGAACCGCCTCCCCCTTATAGTGCTGAACAACAAGGAGAATCCGGGGGGCAAGTACGTGCATCTGAAACCTCCTGATTACCATAATTATTATATTTATTAGCTTGTCAAAGAAACAGTGTTAAAACAACTACGTCAATGATAAAAAAAAACAGATACAAAAAAAAAGTATTAAAGAAAAAAAAGCGCAAGAACAATATAGGTCAGTATATAGTGATAGCGATCACCTAAAGTGTCAAATATATATATTTTTATACAGTCGTGCTTGTTTACATTAACCTTTAAACCTTGAATTGACAGACCTTAAACGAATTCAGGAAAATGTACTCTGTTATTAACAACGAGTCAAAATGAGTGCCCAGCCTTAAATAGGACTACTTTGTACTTGAAGACTGTCGTCCTCTTTTCTTGAAATAAACAAAGATAAATTAAAATAAAATTTAATAATCTACTAAATCTTTTTTCCATACTGTCGCTCCTTTGTCTTTCTCGTGCTCTCAGCGAGCCTTGCACAGCCTCAAAGAGTTTCAAGCAATTCGTATTCTCATTGATAAAACGCCGAAAGAACTACTTGCTTGCATATTTCCTCACCGAATTTCTAAATATTCGAATTAGTAGAGTCTAGATCTTTTGATCTGATTAACCCCTCTGAAAACTCCAATCTCGATCCCAGTCACGGCTTACACAACTCCGCTAGCGGTGATGCGCAGAAGAGCTCTGGAGTCGAGATTGCTGGAAACTCTTGGCGGAGGGCTAGGAGCATGCGCATAGCCATAATAAAAGTGGAGGCGAGGGAAGGGCCTTACCCACCACCACTCCACCCACCCATCACTGTCCTTCTTTTGGGGGTACATCTGCCCCTTGCTACAAGCATGATCTTCCGGTGTTTGTTAGCCTATGTTACAACCTCTAAAAATACCTTCTGGGCCCCGACACTGATCAATTTATTCTGACGGTACGTTCCTCCTTCGAAGTGAGATGAGCTAATCTATGCTTTTTTTACATTATTATCTCTAGGATTTACTGATGTCATCACATGATAGTGACGGTTAGGTTCCTTTTTTGTTAATACTATTATTGCAGTTTGGAACAAAACATCTTGTAGTGCGCCATCTTCGGAACTATCACGGTATGTTGTCCCTGCAAAGATCCCAAGAAGTTTAGTGGTCGCGAATCGGACCCAGATTTCTACTCGTTTAGAACATGGTGAATTGGAGAGCAGCGCGCGTTTTGCTGAAAGATGACATTAACTGCCATCGATCGTTCTTTATTGCCAGTTAATTTTGTTTTCAGACCGAATGTGAAGTAATGTCGTATCGATATAGATAAATATTCTACGAGTTCGCAAATTTGCATAAAAGTCAGTGTAATTTGTGTATGCAAGGTTTTTAACCTTACATATTTAATCAATGAGTCTATCAGGCATAAAATCACGTGATAACACGCATGGGAAACAAGGAAAAAAGAATTGAAATTATCGCAACTCAGAAATAAAGTTAGGCTGAATACACGCAATATTGAGCTATAGTGTGGTCGGGACTCCTCTCTTAAAAACAAGAAGAAAAACTAACAACAGTTCGAAGCATGGACAAACTTACACTCGTCTTTCTCCTGGTATCGCCAATAACCATTGCTGCATTTTCATTTTCTGTGAATGAAGCAAGTTGCGGAAACTGTGGCGAAGGCCAATACTGCTGTTATGGCGATTGCCTTGACCGATCAGGCTGTTTAGATCGTTACTGTGCTCGCGACGATCATTGTTCCACGAAAGCTTGTTGCAATTCTAAGTGTACCAATAGGACCAATCGTTTAGGCTGCCATTGCGAAAATAATGGAAATTGCATGGGTCACATTTGTTGCGGCCAAAAATGTGTTAATGCCTCGAACTGTTTAGGGCGTCGCTGTCAGCGCCAACTTGACGAACAATGTTCTGAGGGTGAAATTTGTTGCAGTTTTAGATGTGTCAGCGCGACGAATCGTTCAGGATGTGACTGCGAAAAAGACTACCAATGTTCTGTGGGTCAACGCTGTTGTAGAGAAAAATGCGTGGACGCTCCAAACTGCTTAGGACATCCCTGTTATTGGAACGAACATTGCTCTGACGGTGAAATTTGTTGCAATTTTAAATGCGTCAACAGGGTGAATCATTTAGGATGCCGCTGTAAGCACAATGGACAATGTTCCAAGGGTCTTATTTGTTGCAATGAGGGATGCGTTGATACCCCTAATTGTTTAGGGTTTTCCTGTGATAACGACCTGCATTGTTCTGTTGGTGAAATATGTTGCAGCGGCAAGTGTGTTAACAAGACTGATCGCTTGGGTTGTTCTTGTCGAAACGATGAAGAATGTTCTATGGGCCAACGTTGCTGTAACAATGGGAAATGCGAAGATACCCCGAATTGCTTAGGAGTATCCTGTGTGGGTGACTGGCATTGCTCTGGGGGCCAACTTTGTTGCAATGCCAAATGCAAAAACAAGACCAATCATCTAGGATGCTCTTGTGGAACCCAAGGACAATGTTCTGCCGATGAAAGTTGTTGCAGCTTTACTTGCGTTAAAGGGTATCACAACTGTTTGGGACGGAAGTGTACAACTGATAAGGAGTGCTATTATACAGAAAGATGTTGTGACGGTGTATGCAGCGTCCAGCCGAGTAGTCTAGGATGCTATTGTGACTTAGCCTATAGCGTATGTTATACTGGCCAATCTTGTTGTGGAAATACTTGCGTTCTTAATTCAAGTTGTGTTGGATTCACATGCACCAATGACAGGAAATGCTTAGATGGCGAATATTGCTGTAGTGACAAGTGTGTGAAGGGAAAAGATTGCCTCGGGCAGAAGTGTAATAATGACTCTAATTGTGGATATAACGAGCAGTGCTGTGACGGAAAATGCAGATATCGTGTCTGCTTTGAGGGAACATGCTTTGAAAAGTGTGATTTTTGCATAACAGACAGTGATTGCACTGACGTTTCAAATATCAATTCAAACAAAAAGTATTGTTGTAAAGGCAAATGCACTAATGACAGACATTGCTTTACAACGCGGAAAAAGGCTGTTAATGTTTTTTCTTCTACTTTTGCTTCTTTGTTTATGGTTTTTGCAATCGTGTTAACGTTCTTTATGTATCGTAGACGTGAAAAAGGAAGTCATCACGAAACTGATTTACAACAAATACGAGAAACAACTATTAATGAAGCACAGGAATCCCAACTTTTTCCACTGCTACCACCATACAAACAAGGTGCCCATCTCCAACATGGGTGTGAACAACTGCAAAGGGATATCACAACTTCATACGATCGTCCAACAATAGAGGAAGAAGAGCCACGTATCTCTACCTTATAGTTTTAAGCCAGGAAGAGATTCCGCGGAAGTGCAGACAATTAGGACTTAGCTTCGTAATTGCATCGTATTTTTGTCATCAAAAAGCTGGCTTTGAAAACGCAAACAAGTAAAGTACACTGACCGGGGGGAATAAAACTCTTTTATAGAGGTAAAATGCGCATTTTGCAAAACATAGCTGTCAAAATTCGGTTGACATGGTAATGCCACTGTGAAGACTTAAAAATGTTAGCAGATAAAATTTAGACAAATTAATCGCCAAGTTTGGTGGTCAAAGCCTGAACAATTTTGAAGTTATTTAATCTTGGGATTCTTGAGGCCTCAAAAGGCCCTCTTGTCTGAATAGGGTTAATCTCTAACCTTACCGCGTTGATAAAAAACTCCTCTGTTTAAACTCTGTGGTTGAAGGAATCCAATTATAAAACGCGACAGTATCTAACGAATTTTCAAACTACTCTGCCTTTACAAGGAGTTGTCTTGTATTACTGACTCTTTTGTCGACCACTATGGTCAAACCTTCCCTTATAGATTCCTTTCTATTATAGACCGTTCCCCAGGTCCCAAAGATACCATGCTTCATAAAATTCCTACCTTTATAACTGGACACCTCTAATAATGTGGACACTAGGCTTTATTGTCTGTTTTGATCGAGGCCAGAAGTTTAAGTAATGGTCCAGTTAAGAAGGAAAGAATCCGGGGGAACTCCCATGTGAAAAGGGGCGGGATGCTCGTGGGAAATTTTGAATTAAACCCCTAAAGGAGAACAATCTGGCCGTGGCCCAACCTGTCTTTAACCCCTAAAAGAGAGGATTTTAAAACACACACAAATAACAAATGCAATTTTATTGGCTCACTACATGTTTTGGTTTTAATTGGGGACGAAGTTATTTAGAAACGCTGTCAACGCCGCAAAATTGGACAAAAATGCTTAGAAATTTTACTTTTGTTGCACAATTTGCATATTTTAGTATCAGACCAAAAACGTTTTTGTTTTTTCGAGCAACTTTTAAGCGCGCAACTTTCATTACTTTGGACTGTTTTTTTAGCAACTTTTAAGTAACGTTTTGAGAAATTACGGGAAACTCGTTTTGGACAATTTCGAACAACTTGTGGAAAGCCCTAAAACTGCCCACCCCCCTCCACCAAACGATCATCATCATCATCATCATCATCATCATCATCATCATTATTTAATCACGGAATCTCATTCGTAAAATGTTCCTCCAGAGAGCCGTGCAAAAATTATTCAGTAAAATAACATTAGATAAGTATAGTTATTAAAAATGGTTCTAAAATTACTAATGAGAGAGAAATAGCTTCAAGCTTGTCTGTCCTTTAACAGCGTTTGATAGACTATTCCAGGGACCCCCCCCCCCCCCCCCCTCCTCCTCTATGGCGGAAGCTGTTTTTTTCAGCTTCAGTATACGGTCTTGGCACAAACAAATTATGTTTTGAGTTTCTTAGATTATAGGAGTGTATAGAGTTTGTACTATCAAACATTTGAGCCAAATGATCTGGTGCTATGTGATTTTTCAATTTATACATTATTGTGGCTGTTTCATAATTATCCCACCCAAGTTCAGCTTCCTACTGTCCTCCGACTTGGTATTCAAGAGTTTTACGGATCCAGGTCTACATTGGCAAGATCTGGCAGTCACTCACTAATTTGTATCGGCTGCCGTGGCTTTGCCTTTATTAGTGTTTTACTTATGGGCTCCTGTTTAAAAGAGGACAGGAGCCTAATCGGCTCCTGATAATGGTTTGGGGTCAAAGACGAAATTTTCTAAAAAGTTTGTGTACCACCAAAATACAGTGAGAACCTCTATGTGCGACCATCTCTCGTAAGCGATCGTCTCCCATAAGCGACCGCCAACCCAAAACACCAAAATTTTCCCAGCCAAAGCCTCACAGTTGAAACCTCTAGTAAACGCCACTTCCTGTAAGCGACCGCGACCACTTTTTGCCGCTGACGGTTAATGATTTTCCATTGTTTTTAACCCCTTGTAAGCGACCACTTGACGCATTCTCTGATCTCTATGTTCGCTGTATGTACTATCTTACTTAGAACATACCAAGAATTTTAATGACAACATGGAATTGCACACATCCAAGAGCCATTATGGCTCTTGACAGGCAGCCCAAGCGCATTATGTTTGGGGTCATTTGGTCGGAATATACTAGAATTATTAGTGTATTATCTGATGCCAAATAAATGCAAAAATCTTAAAGATATGAAGTCTTCTTGTTTTTCTACATGCACTAAGATAACAAAGATAACGAAGGTCGATATTTCATCCATCATTTCATGTGATTCGGGCCCTTATTGTTTGAATTTTATCACATGTATTCGAATCTACAACGCTAAGAAAAAAAATCATGACCACGCGAAATATATTGATTCAAAAAGCTCTCTTACCTTTAGTTCATAGCCACTCTGTGTCCTAGGGACGGTTTAAACGCCGTTTAGTCGACTTTCTTTCCATCGAGCACTGAACACTATAGTTCCTCTAGCCTGCGAGCAAGCTCTCCTATTTGGGCTAGTAAAACGAGTCTCGCGAGAACACGGGAGCGAGCGACCCCCTCGCTCGCGCGTTCTCGCGAGGCTCGCTTCGTTTGCCCGTGAACAGGAGAGCTTGCTCGCAGGCTATATTTCCCCTGAAGCCCGAACCCAAACATAGTGCGCTTAGGCTGCCTGTGTTGACATATCCTTTGTGCCTCCTTTTCTAAGGGCCTTGTAGTTCGATTCTTGTAAACGATCACCTTAACGATCACTTTTAATAACGACCATAAACGACCACTCAGTCTTTGCATTTTGGTTGGCCGCTTACGGGAGGTTCGAGTGTAGATCCAAAACGATATCTACAATAGGTATGACTCAGGGCGCCGAAAACGTCCGAAAGAGAACCAAGTTTCGATTTTGGGTGTGGTCATTTGGGTCAACCGATTTTTTCGCGGGAAATCTAGTGCCGCGAAGTTTCTGGGAACGAGAACCCATTGTTGTGCAATGGAAGCCATGATCATCGAAAACGAGGAGTAAATGCTAAAGTTTGTGGGCAAAACTTGCTGCAAATGGACTGTTCTATTATTACTACCAGTGGAAATATTACGTTCCTCGTTCTGTGACACTTTTGGGCAAATTCATTCGCCGGTGTAGGTGCAAATCACTGAAATGTTTGACCACGTTTTGCGCTGTGTTGGTACAACCACATCGACCGTGGCTTTAAAATAATTAAAGAATTCGGCTTTGTGCTTGCAGGTAAGCTTTGATTTATTTTCTCTTTATATATATAAAGAAAATCTTAAGTTATATTCTGTTAAGAAGAGTATTCCTTGTCTGAAAGTTTAGTGAATAGTAAACATGGAATATAATGTTTGTTTTCTTAATTAATTCAGTAAATTAACGGCTAGTGTAAAACGCAGACTGCGAACTATTGTTTTCACCTTGCAAATGAGCAGGTGACAACAATTTTCCCACTGTTTTCTAACCCTACAAACAGTAGTCCTCAGTCATTCTGCAGTCTGCATTTTACACTGTCCCGTAATGCTTAAAGCGGGAAATTTAAAGTGAAAGTGTTTTTCGCTTTAAACTCCTGAACTTTCAGCAATCTTAAATTTGATATTGTTTGCAATATTTCTATTTGTTAATGGAATTTCTGTCAGTACACATTCCTTAGCTGAATATTACAGTCAAACCTCCATCTCGGACCACCTCGATTGTATTTGATCACATTTAACAGTTAGTTAATGCATCAGCGTGCATATGTTGAGATATTGAGTACATGGGAAGTTTGGAGAACATAAAAGAGAGTGTAAGAGTTGCTTGAGGCGCAGCTGAGAGCATTTCTTACACACGTAAACAGGGCTGGAAACAGGATTGTGCAGGCCTCTCACAGGGTTTTTGCAGGGTAGAATTTTTTGTAAGGGTCCTTAACCAATGCTGAACAACCACATTGTAACTGCCAGATTAATCAATAATTCCAGGCTCTCAACTTCCTTACAGAATATCTAAGAGAGAGCAAAATGTTTACAAGATAAGTAATGTATTTCTTTTTGTCTTCAACTTCATGTCTTGTGTCGCGTTCCCAGTGTCGTAGACGCGTGGCGTTAGGCACTGGAGTTCGCCGGGTCAACCACAGTGAAGCACTAGGCGGTCAGCAAGATTCAATGGCGTTTATTAAAATCAGGCTAGTCCGACTATTTACAGCACTTGCGGTGAAAACTAGAAAGAAACGTGCGATTTTTACGTCAAAAGAAAAGAAAACTACGATAATGCTCCGTGCACGAAAAAAGAAAGAAAAACAAACTACTGAATTTACAAGCATGACTTACGTCTGATCTTGACTCCGGGGGTTAAAAGAACTCCAAATCTCCTACAGTTGTAATAACTCCGAAAGTTCTCCTAAAGCTCCTTACACTGTGATGGACTTCTTACAACTGAATAAACGTGCTTAGGAAAAGAATAATCTAACGCATGCCTTCTGACGTAAAGGAAATAAAACTGAATAAAGCTTTGTACGCCCACGATGATCATGCGATAAAAATAATCAATGTTACAATCAAGAAAGAAAAAACAGTCCTTGAATGTAACTAATTAAAATGTCATATCTCGCGGATAACGTGACATCTTGTCCTTTACGAGTAGGGTTCTGGAATGTAAATGGTTACAATAGCAGCATTTTCAGAAATGAGCTGAAAACAGTATAGATGATTTGTTAAGAATAATTGACAAACATGACATTTTTGCTCTAGTTGAAACAGATGCAGTTTATGAAACTGATCTGAGTGTAAACAACTTCAAACATTTAATTAAGTGTGGAAATAAATCAGGAAATCGATTCTCTGGGGGTTTGTCGATTTACATAAGTCAAAAAGTTGCCTAAGGAGTTACATACTTCCCTTCTTAAAACAAAAGCATCATATGGTGTAAACTTGATAAAACCAGAAACTCATAAGGGGTTGAAACGTGTAACTCTCATATGTTTGCTTTGTCCGATGCTCGTGATTATTCATTTTCGAAAGTACCATATTTGGAATGAGAGGAAGGGATGACTGACCAATCAAACTTCGTAAACAATGTGACGTAATTTTACTTCAGCTTCCCGCGCCCGCTTGAAAAAAATGGCCGACAAACGGGGGAAAAACTCCCGAAAGCAGAGAAAGCTTTCAAAGGTTGAAACCAGGAATCTTACCAAAACACTGAGCAGGATATTATTGCCTCACCACCCAGGCCAAAGATAACATTATGAAACCCACTGACGTCCTCGCACCTTCTTCAAGTTGTCACTTCAAACAATGATGCCTCGTTGACCCTCTGCATAGTAAACTTATACTGCAATAGGCTTTTAAAATTCTTTTATTAAAAGTCTAGAATAAACAGTAAAAAATATTTTCGAATAAAATTCATTAGCTGCGTATCGAAAAGTGTCCAAAACCTGAGCCTAACATCTTCGCAAAGAGTTACACGTTTCAACCCCTTATGAGTTTCTGATAAAACTTATTTCAGCCTTCAAAAGGATATTATACACTGTATCTAGGAACAGTATATTTAAGCCCAACAAATTATGAAAGAAATAACAGCAAAGATTTTATGGGGGACTCTAGAAGAATAAATGCCTTTGATGTTACGAAAGGGAGATAAAATCATACAGGGTAAAAGTTATGATTTTTAATAATTGTGGCAAATCCTTAAAGGGGCTGTGTCACGGTAGTCCAGTTCATTTTGTATAATTTTGCCAATTACTCGCCCTCGATCGCTATGGAACTTAAAGTAAACAAAGAAATTACATGTTAATGACAAAATCAGAGATCTGAGACAAACAAATATGTCTCCTGAGCATTATTTTTGAAGTTGCAAGCAGCAGGGATCATTTTTGAAAAACTGTTAAGCTGAACAGTTTTCAAAAACCCCAATTTCAATCCCTTTCAATCTTCTTCAGTTTTGCCCAACCGTGGCATCTGTTGTTTCTGTTATGTTATTTTAACCTTCCTTTAAAGTTTTAAGCAGTTATTTTTATGTTTCTCTTATTTTAACTGGCATTTTGTAATTTCCTAATTTGGCTGAATTTCGTGACACAGCTCCTTTAAACAACTATTCATTTGGATAACATCATATTGTACAAATACCTTGGACTAATATTAAGCCCATACGTAGATTTTAATCTCGCTAGACAGGAACTGAAAAAATTGCACTTAAAGCTCTGTATAAATAAAGAAAAGAGATGGGAGACCACTTTAGAGAAAATATTAAATAGTAACAATAATGCATTTATATCTCCCATACTTCTCTATGGAAGTGAAATATGGGGCATTGACTGTAACGGAAAAATAGAAAAGGGATCCAGCAGAATTAGTGCAGAAAAAATTCTTAAAATAGCTACTAGGTATAAATAAATACTGTACGTCTAATAATGCGTGCATGGCATCGACAGGAAGGTTCCCAATGAAAATGATCCCCATTGTAGGAATTTTAAGTTCTGGTTATCTCTGATAAACAGAGACTTACAACATGTAGGTCTTATTAACCAAGCGGGAGGTCTTTATGGGAGAATCTTGACCGAAGTTGCCAGTGTTAGGTCTGTACCAGCGACGGAGGTCAAGATTCTCCCATACAGACGGACCTAGCTTGGTTAATAAGATGTTTATTATATGGCCAAACAAGAAAGCAAAGGAACAAAAACATCAATAATTTCTACTTCATCTTTGTTCATGGCTTCCTCGGCAGGACTCAAATTTTCCAACGTTTGCTCGTTTTCTTTACCTGCTTGCTCGTGAAGGTCCACTGATTCTTCCATTTAGTATTATTAACAGGAACAAGACGCTACGGAGCGTACACTTCGGCGTCGTGGTTGTGGAACTAATTAATTGTAAATGCGGAGGAATAGTAAGAAATCAAATATGGTAAGAGTAAGGTGTTAATTTGTGAAATTATGGGATTTGTCAGGATATTCTGAAAAGAGCAACATCCAAGAGGCCTACTTGCCAAAAACTAGCATTTCGGGACAAATTGTCTCCGAGATATTAGCCCAGTTATGCTCTGATGACTCCATACAAATCCTTCTAAAAAACAATTCTCTATTTTTCTTAGTCACATCAGGCTTCAAAAACAGCATAACAGTCTCATGTACTGATTAAAGATATGTAAGGCATGGGTAAGGAGTCAATAACGTTGAGCATGGAATTGGCTAAAACACAAACTCACGAGTTCGAATGTTTTGAGGATAATTATTCACTGACTATCAGCACGCAGGGATGTCGGATTAACACAAGGAAGTTTAACACCAAAGGAACATAGCCTTTACAGAGCTTTAAAACACAGCATCTACCAACACAAACTTGACTTGAACTTTGAGTAAAACTAAACAGCCTCTACCAATAATAACAAACTCTCACTTGAACTTCAGATATCTTACGGCTTCCGCGAACTTGTAAACACAATACCTGAAAATCGACCTTCGTCATACTTGACTAAACACAGCAGTCCAGCTGTGGGAAAAAACTTAGTTCTTCAAAAAAAGAACTCGCTTGGAACTTGTATACCGTTTGACATAAGGTTCTAGAAAATACTAAACAGCAGGCGAATAGTAGTAGCTGTTCGACATATTTTATGATTTCAGTAACTGATGCAAATCTGCTGACTCATGCTGAAATGTAAACATGCCCTAATTAATTATTCATGGCTAATCCAAAAACGTAGAGAACGTTCGAGAAAGTCACGCAACGCATGAAAGCAATTTTACTACGTAACACTCAACAAAGACAAAATGTCTTTTTGCAGCATTTTGTAACTTTAAATTCATCATAAAACAGTTCGAAAGGAGGGCTCACTCGTGAAATGTTTTTCAACACTCGAAGAGAAATTTCGTGTCTCTGCGCGGCCACGAAATATCCTCTATTTATTCCTCGAGTAATTAAAGACTAAACTAGAAGTGATCTCAAGATATAACGAAATAGTCCGGTCTCATTTTGTGAAATAGTTGAAACAAGCCGAAAAGTCACGAACTTGCACGCCCAATCTTGTCCCGAAACTCGTGCATCATTTCATAACTATTTTTCATATCCCAAACTACCTTGGGTCGCAGTAGCGCAATCGGCTAATCCCTCAACTTAGAGTCTCCTCTGATCTGACGGGTCACACAGGTGAGTCGGTTCAAACCCCGGGAAAGCCAAAATAATAGTTCTTTCTTCCTCGAAAAAGTTAAAGAATAAATCAAAGAAATCGAAGTGATCTCGAGACATCTCGAATTAATTCGGCTCTCACTTCGTCAAATAGCCGAATAAAACCGAAAACCTACAGACTTTGCATGCCCATTCTTGTCAAAAAATTGTAACTTTGATACATTCCTGAGCGTCGCGAAACCTTTACTTCGCGCTCCGCCGAAGTAACAAGCCAATTTTTTTCATATTCTTTGTTTGTAACTTTTTGAGGACAACTGTTGCAACAAGATCGGTCTAGATGCCAGTCTAGATGGGAAAATCTAGACCACAGTCAAGATCGATTTTAGCCAATCAAATTCTTGGATTTGTTTGTTTCCAGTCCTTTTGAGACATGGCCATGAAATAAAATAAATTATTGCAAATAACATGCGCTGATATAAAATGGAATGAAAAATAGCAGAACAAGGAATAATAAGACAAAGAACAGTAAGACAAAGGACATGACAAAATTGGCAAGACGACAGACCAAGTGGACAAGACGACATAACAAATTGATAAGAGAATAGAATGAGTAGACAAGACAACATAGAAAATTAAGACATCAACATTTTTTTGATCCCGATACTGCTCCATAGGATCCTTCGTAAATACATGAAACATCAAGTCTTTATAATAATACTTTATTGAAATACATACATTATTCAAACATGATAATTATGTATTTGAAAAGGAGGACCACGAGGTTACATGTATAACATAATGTAACATAACATAAAACTTTATTTATACTTGAATTTTAGAGTAGCTAACAAGCTAATATCTTCTTGCTGACACTACATGAAAATAATATATAACAATATATATAATAATATCATAGGTGACAAATTACTTCTTAATTTTGGTGCGAAATTTGTATAGGTAATAGCATGATTTGTAGTGATATTTGGCATAAGTACCACGAGTGATGTTTCCAAATTGTTATACGTAATTTCACGAGCCATTAGGCGAGTCAAATTTGAGACAATTTTGAAATATCGTGAGTGGTATTTATGCTAAATATCACGTACAAATCATGCTCGTGAAATTCAGTGTCCTTAAAGTATTTTTGATAGTTAATTAGGAGCTTTTTTGCGCCATTTTGCCTTACTGTTATATTTTGTCCATTTTTATAGACTTTGGATATTTATAGTTCCTTCATGTGTAAAGTGGTGAGGTTTGCGTGAAAACATGGTACACTAAGAGCAGATATCTCAGGTTAGTATTACAGTATTACTGTAAAAGAATAGTCATTAACTTTAACTACATCTGATCTGTTCCTTAATGGAAACCATCAGAGGACACCTGGCAACCTGTCTTGCTACAATGTACAGAATAAAGTCACCATAATTATTATGGTGACTTTATTGCCAGTGAGCAGCCTAGAGCGAGGCGGAGGCTAATAGAGCCGTGCTCAATTGTTCCAGGGGCAGAAAAAATCTCGCATGGATGTAAGGCAACCATGACGTAATGCAGGACACTAAGAGAATGCATTGCTTTCGAGCGAACACATGATACAGATCAGAGAATCAGTCTTCAACCAATCGCCTGGTGGATTATTTTCATCCTACGCAATATCTGTCGCATTTGCCCGCTGGAATTTTTTATTGCATGCCACTAAGAAAAATATTGAAGCAGCAAAATTTTTTGTGTCTTTGAAACAAAATAATTTGGAAGGCTTCATTGGTGCACCATAAATTTTGTTAGCTTTAAAAATATAAGTCTCTATGTTGAATATTTGCAGACTTAAATATGATTTTTTGAGGATTTTAAGTTTGCTTATAAGACCACTAAATTTTATGCAAAATGACTTGTCTGCAACTTCGGACAAAAACACAAACTTCAATATCTTGAAAAATTTTGCTGCATAAAGTCGGGATTTCAAATTCTTTATGTAGTAGAACAGTTTATAGTTCACTATTTTCAAAAGACAAATTAAAGCAAGGGGCATGCATACACCAAACCCGTGATCTGCCTTCCCCGCGCATGACGTGGTAGAGCTGCCCTGCGGTTTCCAGCCAACACCTCCCACATGTGTTGTGTGGAACTGGCACTTAAAGGACTCACCTCTGCAGTAAAGGGTCTTTTTACACAGGTTTCCCCGGTCACTGACCAATGGCCATGCCATGCTGTTGAGCCCCAGTATGGGCGAAACCACTGCCTATGGTTGCCCGCCCGTGTGATATGGCTGTGCACATGCGTGAGGTAACTTCTAGGCCGTGGGTTGGTGTGTGTGTGCCCCTTGCTTTGATTTACTGGTAATTTGTGATCCACCTTCCCTGCACACGTCGTGGTGGAACTGCTGTGCGGTTCCCAGCCAACAGCTCCCACATGTGTTGTGTAGAGCTGGCGCTCAATAGATTGCTTTTCAGCAGTAAGGGGTTTTTAAAACGCGGGTTTTCCCCGTTCATTAACCCAACGGCTGTGCCACGCTGGGTGGGCCCCAATAAGGGCGAAAAAGCTGTCTGTGGTTGCCACTGCCCCTGAAATCTGTGCTTGTTGGCACTTAGCGATAGCTATAACTATTAATTAAATTTAAAAATAATTGAAGAAACTGCACAATGACAAATTGATTGCCTCGGGCTGTTTGTTTTAAAGAAAAAGGTTTGATGGATGCTGAAAAAAGTAACCAGGTGACTGAACCTATTTTCAGGGCCTTTTCTATTAAAATTAAACCTACCTATCCTTATCTAGGCCAACATTAACACTTACTTTTCACTAAAGGGCAAAATGTTGGCTTAGTGGATGGGAGGGGTAGGTGGGCAGTTCTGGCCCAGAAACATATAATGACCCAAACTTTCTTCTGCATTGTGTTTGATAATAAGTTTCTTAAGGGGTGTTTACATGAGAAACCTGGCACCGGTGCGAGTTTCATACCAGGATGACTTTTTGATTTTGTATTGCGTTTACATGATGACTGGGCCATTTCATATCTCGTTATTTGAAGGTACACTTCATGTTGATAGAATACACATGTGATTCAAAATCGCAAACATTACGCATGGGCTACCCGTTCCAGTCTACCGGTGGACCGATTTCACACCCAAACGGATGGTCGTTTCACGTTTACATGATACCGTTGCTAGATTTCGTACTGGAGTGAAATTCTCGCCCCGGTACAAGAACTGGGGTGAACTCACGCCAGGGTGACTCGCGCTGGCATGGCATTTTGTGGTGGTATCATGTAAACAAGTAGCTAGCCATGAGAGGGAACCGGAGTGAACTCGCTCTGGGGCAAAAGTCCCCCCGGTGTCATGTAAACACCCCCTTACATGTACACTGTATGTAAACTGTTTCATTTTGTCCTTTGCTTCCAACAGACAGGAAATGGTTCCTACGTGTTTGTGGTTGGAGTTTTAAAGCACTGGATACAGACAGACGTACATGTACACATAATTATCTTAGGTTAGTGTTACAGAGAGTCTTTTAATGCTTTAAAGAATAGTTAATTTTTTGTCTTGAAAATGCAATTCCAGAGAGAGGACTTAATATAAATTATTAACACGGGAGAAGTGTACATTATGTAATCTCTGTGGAGAAGTATTTCCCTAGCCTCAGCCCCTTACCATTTTTTAATCTTCAAAATTTGACAAATGCTTTGTTCACCCTGAATTGCCTCTTGGGAAAATTTTGATGAGTGTTTCAACGTTGGTAACAACCTAGGAAGATCTATGGTCTGTGGAGACTTGTGATGAATGTAGCCGAGGTCCTAATTGCACTGCTAATTCAACAACAGATTACTCACACAACGGCAACATTCTACACTACAGCAGACTATGGTGCACTATACTTCAGGTGGTACTGAATCGAAGCTACACAATAGTCTAACATACAACAGCATACTCCAGTTTTAGAGAGGCTATTCGTGAGTCTCTGACATAACAACCGATCAGTAATTCCAATCCCCTGAGTAGATCAAGATACCTGACGATACCTGACTACTAAGATTTTTCTAATGGCAAGTTTGTTGTAAACGTCTTTACTAGTATTCTATTTCCACTAGCGCTGAACTGCACTGATGCAACGTACAGTAATTGCCAGCTGTATGCTCTAGGCTATCAATCAAAGCCTTCTGACAGGTTTATGAATCTACTCGGCAGTAGCCTGCCTTTCACTTTCTTTCAATAAGGCAAACAGGATGCAGTTGCATCAAACTGCTGCTCAAGGGCTCTCCCTTTATCTTTTAGTGACAGTTTTTCAGATAAACCTACATTGTATCCTTGCAACTAATAATCCACACTACTCTCCTGGGTTACGCAAGTTTGTCAACATTTTTCCCGGCAGAGGTACACAAAGACGAGGCAGACTATTTTCCCAAAAACCCTTAACTTTAAACACCTAATATACAGAATGCAAAGACATACCAAAAGATGTTTCTACACTGTACATTATCCTTCACAGTGCAACGACGAGTATACTGACTTTAACTAAACGACTGAAATTAATTTGTGACACCTGTACCTGACACCCAATTTCCACATGAAGGACTTACAATGAGGAGTAAAATTGTTATGAGAAACACTGACAGTATGCTGTTCTCAACATTTAAAAAGCAATATACCCTACTTCAGGAGATCCCCTAAAGTAGTTACAATAATTATTCCTCGAGCCGGAATGGGCTCCGAGTCAATAGCCCATGAGGCCAAAGGCTGAATGGGCTATTGACTCAGAGGCCATGAGGGGGAGAGGAATAATTGTTTCAGTAAAATCCAACTACAGCTGTAGTTGGTCAAAAATATCGAGACAAAACAACTTTAGCTAGTTAAAGCTAGACTTTTATGGCCTTTTTTGCCGCCAAAAAGCCGGTGCTTTTCACCATCAGTGGGCTATAACATATAGCCTAGTAGTAGCTCAACCAATCGCAGCATTGATAATACACCACCTGATGGATTTTACTACAGTGAAACCTCTATTAAGCTGACCCCCAATTAAGCGGACACCCTCTATTAAGTGGACACTAAGCGGGGTGCCGAAACGAACATCTGATATATTTCCCTTTATAACAAACCCCTGTTCAGTGGACACCTCTATTAAGCAGACACGGACACTAAAATAAGTTGTATTTGGCTAATTTCTATTGTTAAAAACCTCTATTAAGTGGAAACCGGACTGAATTGACAATAGTAGTAATGGATTATGTCCTTGAAAATATGTACTGAAGTCAGTTATTGTTTTTGCATTTACAAACAAATTAAAGTTTGTAATGAAAGTAACGAACTTGAACAATCAATAACTTTTTTAACAAAATGCAACTTTATCACAGTACAGAGTAACCACTGAATGTTGATCGTTAACAAACATTGCGCAATTTTTACAACCGTTATTAAGCGGACACCCTCTATTAAGTGGACACTTGGGAAGGTCCCAAAGGTGTCCGCTTAATAGAGGTTTCACTGTAATTAAAGTTATCTAGGCTAAGACTGTAGACTATACAACGTTTTGCTCGCAAACTGAGACTTCCAGGGAAAGTTAAGGTCAAGCAATTGGAACTACAAGGTGAAATATAGAAGTTCAGTTACAAAGAACTTTAACTCACACAAGCAAAAAACTGATGCGATCCACATTCAAAGCTATAACAGATTAATTTACCAAAGCAACCAAAGCTGTATACCAAGACTACTACAAAAGTGTAATCTAGCAATATGACCCATATTCTCTGTTCATAGTCATTCCACTTCAGCTGACCCTAGAGTACACTGAGAAAGCTATTATGAACAATATTGTCACTAATGTTGGACACTACCTTCGGATGACATTATACTGGAATTTAACCAACTGCCTCGGTTAAGTGGAATGTTGGTGCCTGGGATACCCTGGGGCTACCACTATGGCCAGTCAGCCCCTAGATAGAATACTGCCCCCATGGCTGGCAAATCCCCGCAACCCAGCTATGAACCCCCATTCCAAGCTGAAGGGACTCTCGGAGCTACCCATGCCAGATTGGAGAGGGGAAGAGGGGCTCAGAGCTGGGGAAGTCCTGGCCCCAAACTAACAAAGTCCTGAGGCACCCTACAAAACAACTGGGAAAGGAGAAAGATGCGCAAGTAATACCTGTCAAGCGAGTTGGCCTGCTATTCCCGTGATTCTAGTGATGGGAGTGTGTATTATAGATCTGATACATAATTATCGCTAGACCACTTGCTAAGCATCTTGGTGAGCCGCAAGAGGCTGCTGAAATATAGTAGCTACGCCAATGCAGAAGCTATGACCAGTGTAGCAACCAGGGAAGGAAAAATGCTCTCGTATCGTGGACAAGGTAGATATCAGCCATTAGCGATTTAGAGGGGTGCCATCAGAAAGAAGGAAAAGTGGGCCAGGAGTTGAGCCGTGGACATGTAGATACTGGATAAGGGCGTGCAAGGGGCAGAGATCACATTTTCCAGCCCCAATGTAGATAATTAATTTTTATAGCAACCTTAGCAAAAGGGGTCCATCTTAGAGCACTTGATGTAGATCCTGAAGCTGCCCGAATTGACTAGGGACTCTGCTTGGACATCGCCAACAGCAATGTGGACGTCGGGATTAAAGTGGGAGTTGACGGTGAACTCAACAGCGTGTGAGAACCCGAAAAACAAGAGACAGCAGGCAGCCCAAAGCATTGTATGGTTGTACAAGTTCAAGGACTGGAAATAATGTGCATCAGCTTGATTGTGATGGGTTTGTGTTGACGCTTTGAGCCTTGGTGACGTTGATAGCCCGCAACACACGTTGTAACCAAAGGCAACTAACCACCAGTTTTCCCTCCAAAAACGTTTGGAATTGATTTCTTGAGCTTGAATATTGTCTGGTACTGTAGTAGGTCGGCCAGGTCTACCAAAATTCCTGCTGTAATTTTGGGTCATGTAGTTGCTGCTCGGAAGAGAAGTCACCAATGGTACCATTCTTCCAGTTCAAGTGGCTTTCAGTGAGACTAAATGTCAAAAAACATATTTGAGTGTTTGTTATAGGATCTGATGGGCCATCTAAGCCCAAGAAAAATTAAGAAGTGCCACTGTCAATTTCCATCTGCGTGGAAGTCCCAAATTTATTCTTAATAGGGTTAAGCTTCCTGATGAAGATTAATGCTAAAAGAAAGTGTAAAGAGCCATGGGTGTGTTTCTTTAAAGTGACCTCTGATCAGCTGCTCACTGCTCGAAACAGTTCACTCGCACAAGGTTCTAGGTTTGGCTATCCAGGAAAATCTGAAATGGAACAAGGCACACATGAAAAAGAAGCCAAGAAACAGGAAACCCCCACAAAAGCATTCAGTGAATCAGTTGGACTTTGATGAAAGTGAAGAATAAATTCTCTCTGTATATCCTGCAGGGAAGAAGAGATCAACGCTGTCAATAACCACTCAAACAAGATCTATGAAGATTGGTGGGAAAGAAGTGAAAAATAATATGTTAATTGACTCAGGTACATCCAGCAACTTCCTGCCCATCAAGTACCTTCCCAAAGGAACTGTGGTTGAGAAATCGAGTCACACCCTCAAGATGTACTCAAAGTCAAACATTCAGCCATTGGTAAAGCAGAAATCTCCCTAGTTAATCCTAAGAACGTGGAAAGCTATCTGATCGACTTCATCATTGTTGATAGCAATTTTGCTCCATTACTCAGTTTGGAAACTGCTCAGCAGATGAAGCTACTGGTTGTGCAAAGAAGAGACACTGGCCTGTGATGCTGAGAAGCCTGAGTTCACGAAGGATGCTGTGATGAGTGAATATTCAGACATCTTTGGAGAAGAGTTAGGCCGGATGGAAGGAAAAGTACACCTTGAATCAGATCCAAATGTTGCTCCTACAGTTATGCTGCTGCGTCATGTACCTGTTGCGCTTATAAAGAAACTGAAGAATGAACTTGATCGCTTAACTCAGCGGAAAGTGATCAGCTCTATTCAAGAATGCACAGACTGGATTTCAATCATTATTGCAGCTAAGAAGTTTACTTTGATATGATTTTTATACCAGATTTTGTCTGCAATGTTTGAGAAATTTTTCCTCAAATCTTCCTTACTTTCCGGGTTTGGATTAAGCCTGCAAAATAGGTAGTCTTTGAACCACTGTAACTTGAAAATGTTTTTATCAAAGATACTCTCTGAGAGGCTGAGACGGACTCAATTCCTTTTTGGCTTGTAGCAGAGCTAAGAAAAGAATTTCAAAACTAAAGTAGCGATTTTAGTGTATGCCTATACTAAAGCCTCTTCACCAACAAAAAATGAAGGGAAACTATTTTTTGTCCTCAAATCGAGTGGAACACTTTTAGGGAGACAGCCACTTAAATCACTGCAAAGACACTGACTTTAACTATGCTGATCACAGACTACACACTGATAAGACCACTGACAGTAACTACATTGCCTACAGTAACTACACTAACAACAGCAATTTTGTTCAAGTACCTGGCTTCTCCGTCTAGTCTTTTTAATTAGATTAGTAAGTCTTGTGATCATCTATTTGATAGAATTGCCATGAGCAGTGAAGAAGAAGCAATGAAGATGCTGGCCTGCCCGTGGATGGGGGTGACCCAGAAGAGGAAAAGCGCTGAATAGAATTCCAATGATTATCACACAATGACAACCTGATGAGGAGACAACCTGACAATGACAACCTGATGGGGAGGCTTGCATGCCATTTTGACCACTAGACCTATGATGGCAGAAGCTTATGCTCCATGAAGGTTCAATTATGCAAGATTACTCTAAGGGAAATAGGCCAGACTAAACAACACCCTGGTCCTCCAGGTTGGGGGTTAAGTGCAGGGCTATTAACTCTGCCTTGTAAAACATTACATGCTACTCCTGGCAATTGGAGAATCCACCATCCAACTCCAGGAAATCCAGGATATCCAACATACTTGCTCAGTTAGTATGAGAGTGGATTCCGTAGTTGCTGGATTCTTGTGTATGGCTGGATTCCAATGAACCTGAACTTGTGATGTTGTAGTGGTGACTAGCCGTTGAACCGTTTCGGCGGAAACCGGTGTCATAGAATCTGCATAACACAAGGGAAGGATCATACAACTGTGAGCACAAAAAACTAGTAAGTATGGAAACTAAAAACTCATACTAACTGTTCTTCCCTCCTTGTAGGATTCTACTATAATTGCTTCTCCGATTCCTGTCTCATACATTTCTGATACCAGACTGGAAACTCACCAAAGATACTATTTGTATGAGATTGGATTCCATAGTTGCTGGTTTCTTGTGTATGACTGGATTCCAATGAATCTGAACTTGTGAAGGTGTAGTGGTGACTAGCTGATGAACCGTTTCGGCGGAAACCAGTGTCATATAATCTGCATAACACAAGGGAAGGATCATACAACTGTCAGCACAAAAAACCAGTAAGTATGGAAACTAAAAACTCATACTAACTGTTCTTTCCTCCTTGTAGGATTCTACTATAATTGCATCTCCGATGCCTAGGCCTGTCTCATACATTTCAGTTACCAGACTGGAAACTCATGGAAGATACTACTTGTATGAGATTGGATTCCATAGTTGCTGGTTTCTTGTGTATGACTGCAGGATTCCAATGAACCTGAACTTGTGAAGGTGTAGTGGTGACTAGCTGATGAACCGTTTCGGCGGAAACCGGTGTCATATAATCTGCATAACACAAGAGAAGGATCATACAACTGTCAGCACAAAAAACCAGTAAGTATGGAAACTAAAACTCATACTAACTGTTCTTCCCTCCTTGTAGTGTTCTGCATCCCTTATGGTTGCCCTTTTTGCTGTGGTGTCAACCAGACAATCAGAATACCACCATATATCTAGCTCCAGGAAATCCAGGATAACTAACACAGCGACTCAGTCATGTCTTTTTCTCTACACTTGTTGTAGTCATTGATCTACAACTTCATCCCTGATGCCTGCCCCATACATTCCAGATACCAGTCTCGAAATGCACCAAAAAAAACTACTTGTATGAGTTTGGATTCCTAACAGGTCTATTTATGATGTTGCTAAACGACTTAAGAGGAAAAAGGAAGCACCGAAGCATCAGACAGGACAAGGAGGAACACACCAACAGAATGCTGATTAATGAATGCAATGTGTTCTTGAGGTGAGTGTCAAACTATAATTACAGTCTGTACTATGGATAGACTTTGTTTATCATTAATTTTGTCTCATGATAGTTGTTCAGATGGCCTACAAAGATAACTTATCCTTTCGGATCCTCTGGATAGAAATTCAGTTTACTAAGAAAACAAAAGATGTGCCACAGACAAAACTAAACCCTTGTTAAGTCCAACTTTGAAGAAAGAGCAATTGTCGATTTGCCAATCAGGATGGAAGAAAGTTGGAGGTTCGTTAGTGGAGGTTCAACTGTCATTTGAAACCAACAGCTTTCAAACCAGATGTCATATCAACCACCACCACCACAGAAAACTATCAAATCCTTCTTCAGTACAACATTTACTTTGCTTGTTTTTTGTGCATAACTGAAGCCAGTGTATGTCTGTATGCTACTAATAATAGTAAAATAACCTAGGAAGTCTAAAATTATGATGTACTCACTTTTCTTAACCTTCAGCTATTTCTTTTTCAGGCTGAAAAGAATAACAAAGATTTATCTTGAACAGATGTTCGTGAGTGTTCCATCATTAGAGAGGCAACTGATCTGAAGAATGTCATTGCCACAGGGAAGAGATCACTAGTCATCAGGTTGGTTTGTGACCTTTATTGGTAATAGCGGAGCCCCTCAGCTAAGAAAAACTATCCATCTGAGAAAACTTGGTTATCACGTGACCATACACCAATAGCCCGACCATCCATCTCACACTTTGTAGCTAGTTTGGGAGCCCAGGTGCAACCTGATATTGCACATCCATGTTGTGATAAATTGACAGCTGTCAAAACAGGGTATCCGGTGATTTGTGTCACCTGACTGTATCGCAGGCTCAGGTATTGACCCATCGAGGTCGTCAGTATTTTTTTTTGAAGCTATCTGCTGACAAGTTACTATAGTTTTCAAATGTTGGCAGGATCAAGTTCAAATTTTTTGAAATGCGTAGGAAATAAGTTGTATTATTTTTAGCCACACTAAAAATACCAAAATTTTGATTTCAACAGGGTGTAGCAGATTGTTAGATGCATGTTTATGAGTGGCTCCAATGATAGAGAGGCAGCTGTATTAAAGGACATCATTACAACAGGAACGAGATGACAAATCACTAGGTTGGTTTGTAAACCTTCATTGGTAATACTACTAGCATAGCAAAATAGAATGTTACTAGTAAATTGGGTGGCATTTTGATAAGGGACCTCTCCCATTTAAATTGGGCATCTCTGATCATATGTAGTCACTTCTGTTAGGGTCTTACGGTCTATAAGTGCCTGAATGTTATGTGTTTATCCTTAGTGAATGACGTAATTATTATTATTGTTATTGTTATTGTTATTATAGATACAAATATAAGTATAATAGCTCTGTTTTATAAGTATTGGTTCCTAATTGGACTGATAAATAGAATATTATACCGTGGAACCTCTTCATTAAAACACCTCAGTCTATTCAAGGGACTCTTCCATCCAGGGGATGGAAAATTTATACCAGGGCAAATATTCACATAATCTTTTTATCTGTTAGCTCTGTTGAAGGGACAGCTCTATTCAGGGGAAAGGGACACTTTTCTTCTTAGTCCTGAATCCCAGGTTTTACCTCCATTCAGGGGACACCTTAGTAGTCAGAATGTGACTGACCACAAAGAGGGTTAAAGTGTACACTGATCACAATGATTGCAGCTTTCACAACATGAGCAATATCTCACTTAAATTAAAATTGCAATTAAAATTGATGTACAGCTTGTAGAGACAACAATGCAACAATTTGTCGGAGAAAAGTTAACTGTGATTTGTTATTTGGCTGCTTAAAAAATGATAACTGCAGCAGATTCCAGAACTTAAATAAATCCTTTGTTGGTCAATTATTAACAAACCCCTTGCCCAATCTCTATTCAAGGGATACTTCTACAGTGTATTCAGGGGACAGTCCCAACACTTTTCTCAGTTCTGAGGGCTGGGTGTCCCCTGAATAGAGGTACCACTGTAAGTAATGCTTCAATAAGCACCAACAACCAGCGAATGCATTTTAGTGCTCTAAAATTTCAAGATTTTCTGGGGAAGCATGCCCCAAGAAGAAGACCACCCCAGAAAAGGGGGACATATGGGCCCCTTGTTGATACAGTTGTTTACAGTCTCTATTTTAACCAGCTGGCTACTAGAGACCCCTGACTTTAGATAGTTTTATCCTGTTCTTATGTAGATTTGTGATTTTTGTTTTCCAGGACATATCCATGTGCCACAAACAGACTGGATCAAGTCAAGTCAAGTCAAGATGTTTAGAATTTAGAGGTTATCTTCAGTACAGTAAGGGCTGCATAGTTTACTTTGTAATCCAGCTTTTGAGTGAACCAGATAAATAAAATGTGGCTGGCTTGCTCAAAAGATAATTACTAATCTTATCCAGGACATTACATTAAAATGCATTTGGATGCATTTTAAGGGAGTTCACAATAGAGGATTATCTTTAAGGGTTTGGTTTGTGTGCGCACACCCAGTAGTTTTCTGCATCATTTTCATGATTCAAGGTGTTTGGAGTTTCCTTTGTGCACTGTTTTTTGCCACAGGATTCATTGATACAATTTTGTGGAAAATTAGTAAGTAAAAAATAAAAGGTAAAAGTTTCAACTTCTGATGATTCCTCGTGTGCAATCAAAGTCAATTCCACTTTATTTGTTATGTAGAAGTTGATTTCCAAAACAAATCATGTTTGCTTAAAATTTCCAAAAAGTAAGTTTTTGAACAAAATCTAGAACTTGAACTCAGAGAAGTTAATTGATAAAAATTGCTTGGATCTATTTACTCTCAGAACATTAATTTGATGGGTAAATAAAATTGACCAGACCCTAAACCATTAATTTAGGAAATAACAGTCTGTGTTTGAAGCTCAAGAAGCCATCCAATTCACTGTCATCACAAAATGAAGGAAAACTTTCAAAGCAGTACTGTTTGCATCTTGACAACTAAGCATAATTTGAGCAACTTAAGTGGATATCACTCAACCTACAACCCATTGTAGGTGTTGAATAAACACTGCTAATTTACAGTAAATTATACTATAAAAATGCACATAAAAATTCAATTTCATAATCCTAGTTTATTGTGTGTCTAAAAATTTGGCTTGAAAATAAATCATGCCAAATAAATTTAGCATTTTATTCCTGGATAAGTATTAGTTTCCTTTTGATCAGTTTTGCCACAGTTATGTTATAGATATGAGCTAAGTTCTGCTAGTTTACAGCAGTTTTACATTACCTTCATGTGCAAAATTGCATTGCAAAGTCATTGTCAAAGAACTACATTGTCAATGACCCAATTAGTTGCCAACCTTTTTATTTAAGTTCACAATCATTGTGTCAGCAACATTAATTTGGTGATAGTTTGGCTGAAATAGGAAACGTTTTGGAAAATAAAAGGCTTTAATTTGACCAAAAAGGGACAAATAATGTACTGTAAGCTTACATGTACACTGATATGCATTGAAGTTTCATACCATTATTCAGTCAAGTCATTTTCTCTTTCAAAGAACCTTACTTACACTACATTGCACTAAAAATGTTTTGAAAAAGGATAACAACAAAAAGCCATAGATTAAGTTAAGAGTGTTTCTGAAAAGAAAATCTCCAACTTAAAATGGCAGTCTCTGAACTCCACAACTTCAGAATTTTAGCCAAAGAAGTTGTCGAGCCTAGCACTTAATCAAACAACAACTTTGTTAAAACATTAAAATAGATGGATAACTAAAATATCATTCATAATGTTACAAAATTTGAAATTTGAAAACTACTTCAAATTTTAAACTTTGTTAGCACTGTGTTTAGAACTTCGTTCAAAGTTCTCATGGTTTCATTTTCACATGGAGGATAAAAATATGTAAAACTGACTGTAGGTAAGATCAGACATGCAATCTACGTTATGGCTTATACAGTCAGCATCAGTTATTGACAGTCTTGTTGATTGATGGCTGACTGGCTCACTGACTAGCTTAGTGACTGACTGGCTGACTGACTGACTTACTGACTGAATGACTGACTAGCTGACCAACTCACTTACTGGCTAATTGACTTAACTGACTTACTGACTGAGACTAACTGACTGACTGAATGACTGACTAACTGACTGGCTGGCTGGCTGGCTGGCTGACTGACTGATGGACTAACTAACTGACTGACTGATTGACTAACTGACTGACTGACTGACTGGTTGACAAGCTGATTGACTGGTTGACTAACTTGCTGACTGAGTGAGTCAGTGACTGACTGACAGACTGACTAAAAGACTAACTGGTTGGCTGACTGACTGACTGGCTGATTGACTGACTGACTAACTTGCTTGCTGCCTGACCAACGGACTGAATGGTTAACTAACTGACTGACTGAGTGACTAACTGGCTGACTGACTGACAGACGGACTGATTGACTGACTGACTGACTAACAGATTGACTGGTTGACTAACTGACTGACAGCTTGACTAACTGGCTGACTGACTGACTGACTGTCTGACTGACTGACTGACTGACTGACTTGGCTGACTGACCGACAGACTGACTGACTAACTAGCTGACTGGTTGACTTACTGGCTGACTGACTGACTGACTTAATGACTGACTGAATCGGTAGCTGACTGGCTGACTGACTTTGGACAAATATTTATACAGGCTGAATAATTTCTTGAAAGAGAAGACGTTGCTAGCACCTTTGATTGGCTTGACGTTTAACTAAATGATCATCAGACATTATTTCTAAACTTATTTTGCGAAAAAAACAAACGAGGAGGTAATTTCCAGTTTTTAACCAAAATCTTGGGTTAACCCCTTTGAAAAAATCTCAGTATGGTGACTTTGTAGTAGCCAAATTTTTATAGTCAAAGAGGACTTGTTTTCTACCTCAATGATCCTCAAACATTATTTCAAGGACCATTTGTACAAAAACATACAAAGATAAAATTTCCATGTTTTGACCAAAATCATTGGTTAACCCCTTTGAAAAAACCAATGTGGCGTCTATGAAATATCATATTTTTACAGTCTAGGAGGGCTTGTTTTCTTCCTCAAAGATCCTCAAAACATTATTTCCAGGCCTATTTTGTCCAAAAACAAACTAAGATAAGATTTTCATTTTTTGACCAAAATCATGGGTTAACCCTTCTGAAAAAAATCCCAATATTGCTACTGTGTAAAATCCATTTTTTATAGTATTTTAGGGCTTGTTTTCTGACGAGATGATCATGAGACATTATTTTTAGGCTTATTTTGTTAAAAAAAAAACACAAAAAGGAAAATTTCCGATTTTTCTCCAAAATCATGGGTTAACTCCTTCAAAAAAGATCTCAGTATGACAACTGCGTAAAATCAATATTTTTTAGTCTTGATGGGCTTTTTCGTTAACTACATGATCGTCAAACATTATTTCAATGCCCATTTAACCGAAAAACAAAATGACTGACACACTGACTGACTGACTGACTGACTGACTGACTGACTGACTGACTGACTGACTGATTGACTGACTGACTAACAGATTGACTGGTTGATTAACTGGCTGACTGACTGTCTGACTGATTGACTGACTGACTAACGTTCTGACTGTTTGACTGAGTGGCTGGCTGGCTGACTGGCTGATAGACTGACTGACTTACTAGCTGACTGGTTGACTAACTGGCTGACTGACTGACTTGCTGGCTGACTGAATTCATAGCTGACTGGCTGACTGACCTTGGACAAAAATTTATACAGGCTGAATAATTTGTTACAAAAGAAAACGTTGCTAGCACCTTTGATAGGCTGAGGGCTGGATTTATAATTAGATGATAATCAGACATTATTTCTAGACTTATTTTGCAAAAAACAAACAAAGAGGAAATTTCCAATTTTTAACCAAAATCTTGGGCTAACCGCAAAATCTCAGTATGGCGACTTTGTAATAGCCAAATTTTATAGTCAGCGAGGGCTTGTTTCTACCTCAATGATCATCAAACATTATTTCAAGTGCCATTTATCCAAAAACATACAAAGACAAAATTTCCATGTTTTGACCAAAATCATGGGTTATCCCCTTTGAAAAAAACCAATATGGCGTCTATGTAAAATCGATATTTTTACAGTCTAGGAGGGCTTGTTTTTTTTCCTCAATGATCATCAAAACGTTATTTCCAGGCCTATTTTGTCCAAAGATAAAATTTTCATTTTTTGACCAAAATCATGGGTTAATCCTTCCGAAAAAATCCCAATATTGCAACTATGTAAAATCCATTTTTTATAGTCTAGGAGGGCTTGTTTTCTAACAAGGTGATCATGAGACATTATTTCTAGGCTTATTTTGTTAAAAACAAAGCAAAAACAAAGAGGAAATTTCCAATTTTTTTGTAAAATCATGGGTTAACTCCTTCAAAGAAAATGTCAGTATGACAACTATGTAAAATCAATGTTTTTGTCGAGGTGGGCTCTTTCTTTAACTAGATGATCGCCAAACATTATTTTAATGTCCATTTTATCCAAAAACAAACAAATAGGAAATTTTTAATTTTTGATCAAAGTAATGGGTTAACCCCTTTGAAAAACTCTCAGTATGGCGACCTTTCAAAATACAAATTTTTATAGCCTTAGAGGGCTAGTTTTCTACCTCAACGATCATCGAACATTAAAAACAAACAAAGATAAAATTTCCATTTTTTGTCCAAAATTATGTGTTAGGGTTGAAAAGATGTCAATGTGGCGACTATTTAAAATCGATTTTTTTATCGTCTACGAGGGCTTGATTTTTAACTAAATGATCATCAGACATTATTTCTAGGCCTAATCTGTCCAAAAACAAACAATGTAAAATTTCCAACTTCGGACCAAACTCGTGGGTTAACCCCTTTAAAAAAATCCAGTATGGCGACTCTGTAAAATGAGTATTTTTATAGTCTTGGAAGGCTTCTTTTCACTAAATGGTCATCAAATATTATTTCAAGGCCTTTTCTGTCCAGAAACAAACAAAGGGGAAATTTCCTTTCTTTGACCAAAATCATGGGTTAACCCCTTTAAAAAAAATCCAATATGGCGACTTTGTAAAATCAATAATTTTATAGTATTGAAAGGCTTGTTTTATAACTAGATGATTATCAAATGTTATTTCATAGCTTATTTTGTCCAAAAACTAACAAAGAAGAAATTTACAGTTTTTGACCAAAATCATGGGTTAACCGTTAGAAAAAATCCGGATATGGCGACCAAGTAAAATCAATATATTTATAGTCCAAGAGTGCTTTTTTTCTAACAGATGATCAATTTTCCTCATTACTTGCTGTTTCCATGACATACCGATATACCTTTTTATTTACTGCTCAGCTGGGATATTGACGTATTGACTGGATAATTTAGGGATTTATTGACTTTGACTTGATTTATGACTGAATGAATGACTTGTCTTGACTGTATAGTCTTGGTGGATCGCATGTCTGTGTTAATTTATTTGTTCGTTTATTTACTGTGAACTTTAAGATGCATCTCAAATCTGCCTTGCATTGCCCAAACTGCAAGGGAGTGGGTACTAGCTTTTGGCGCTATGAACTATGGGATCGCTTGACTCACAACCAATAAGTTTTGAAGCTGGAAGGGTGGTTAGAATAAGAAAACAACAATTTCGGGTATTGGTTTGGCACGCGAGAAATCGCGTTAGTACTGTAACGAACCGTGAGAATTAGCAAGGAGAATTAGCATTTTCATCACTTGGGGAGTAAAAGAAGTTCACAGTATTAGGAAAAAAGGTCTTGGATAACGCTTAGTGTGTAATTTCAGACTGACTTAATCATTGATTTTTTTTCCCGCAAAATGCGCCACAAATACGTGTTATGATTTCTTTTTATTTCCAGTTTGCTTCAGAATCGTAGTCTTGTTTGCAATTGTCGTTGAGATCGTCACGCAAGGCGTTTGTCTCTGCGTGACGATCCCGAGGTCCACTACAAGTAAGACTGCACCATTTTATTTCTTAAGAATAAGACACCGTCAATATATTTTTTCGTCCATTTATTTTCTGAAAATCACTTATTTGTGGCGTACTTTGCGTCGATATGTAAGGTGTTTTTTAAAGATTAGTCTGATTTTACCACAAAGTTTAACCAAGGGTTTATCAGAAACAGAACTTAGCTCTCTCTTGATTTAAACCAGGTAGTACTTTAAGCTCAAAATACGAGTGTTGGTGCGAGTTTGAGAAAGACCTTCAGGTGTTTCGATACAGTTTTTCGGAGACCATACCGATATTTTTCATTCGCCTCAGTGCGATTATTGTCAATGTTTTACATTCCAAAAATGCAATAAAATGTATGGTCCGCATTAATTTGGAAAAATTAGCATAACGTCAAAACAGTGAATGTTGTACTAACGCAGATTTTTGGCTGGGTTTAGGCAACGTTTGCCTTGAAATTTCAAGGTGTGACAGTGAGCCAATCTTAATAAAAGTTTCAGACATTATTATGCAGATCATGAAGATTATTTGATGAAGTATAAAAAGAATTCTGTCTAGCCGTTATAGAGATATACAGAGAAGCGCTAAAAATCAAAATTTAGAATAAAGTTGCACTTAGACAGGCGGTGAGATAACAGCTTAGTTTTCAGGATCGCATGAAAGAAAATATATCAAAATTTCTAAGCAGCGAAATGTGATATTAAGCAACATTCTGACGCTACTTAGGATTAATTTGAGTCATTTTGATCTTTTTTTATTAAACAATTTATCACGGCTATTCAATCCAAAATTATTCAGAGGTGAAAACTTCATAACGATCAGACGGATAAAATCACTTTTTAAGACGAATGAAAAATATCGGTATGGTCTCCGAAAAACTCAATCGAAACACTTTAAAATGTTGCTTATCGGCCTGGCAAAATTAAAGGAATTTTCGTGGGCTAAAGTTCTCTTAATAGTGTTGTCAAGTAATTTTATTGTTTTTCCAAGTTCGCATCGACACTTGTACTTTGTTGTTTAAGTACTTATGGTTTTCTCAGACGTAAAGGCTCGGACACAGTGAAGCATTGCGCGCAGTAAATTTACGTCGTTTTGTAGCGCTGAGGTTGTTGCCTGCAATGTGTAAAGAAAAGCAATTTTTTTTTTTATCAGAAACTCCTTATAAGTTTCTGGTTTAATTCAATAAATCCTTAACAACATTGAATGCAACAATCGCTTGGTTGGGAAACGGTGTAAGTTAAAGATTAGTTTATACTAGCGGTATGAACGCCAGCAAAACCGGTACAATTGAGTTCAGTGAGATCGTCAACAACAAAAGCATAAGCAGAAACATGGGAAGAAGGAACACAATCATTCTTTTCTTGATCATCACTAATTCGCAAAATTAAAGTCCAAGCGCAAGAAGAAAAAAACGAACTCGTTTGATTTTCTTGTACTTGTGCTTTAAGTGCGTTAATTATTGGTGTGAGTACAAAGAACAAGAGCGTACTTTCTCCTGTGTTTGTGTTTATTCTTGTGCTGTTACGTCCGCACTTAACTTGTGCTTGTGTTGATGTCGCTGGTGTAAACAAGTCTTTACTGCGCGCAATGTTTTGCTGTGTCCAAGCCTTTAGGGCGTTTATCTGGTTCACTCAAGTAGTTGGATTACAAAGTAAACGACACGGGTACTGAAGATAACAATACTTTATTGAAGAAATAAAACTTGTCTCTGTTGTCCATGAATTTGCAATAAAAAAAATATAAAAAATAATAATCTAGCCTTCCTCGCCCCTGCCGGGCCGCTTCCACTCTGCTCCGAGTCAGTGTTCATTCTTCTGTCCTCATTTAATATTCCAACTTTAAAATCCTGGTCTGTTTTATCTGATCCCTTCATTCAAGCTGGGGGCAGTTGGACACTTAGAAAATTCAGCCGTTTGTTCCCAAGTGGGGTGGGCAGCGTAGAGGAAAGTGAGAGTTTGCTCCTCATGCCCTCAGGGTCCCATTCATTTACGTCACAATACCACACCGGCCAAAAATAATTCTCAGCGAAAAATATAATTTGTTTAGTTGAAGACGCGTATCTACAAAGTCAATATATCGTGAAAATATCCAGAGACTCGGACAAGAAAAAAGAGGGTGCTACAGAGTCTAACTCACTTTTCGAGTGGGTCTCCGTCAGAAACGAAGGCAGAGAATTGAACAAAGAATCGCGCTGGTCTGACTGACCTTCATTTCACAAACTTCACCAAAGAGCACAAGTCAATAATAATCTCTCCTCTGCGAAGCAACTACTGCTGGATTTCTCTCGCCCTATTTTAGTGTTTAGTGATTAATGTTTAGGTGAAATAAGATTTTATTCTAACGCCGTTTATTATCATTTATCCTAAAATGCCGATGGGCCGCGATTGAGTTTTGGTCTTAATGTTTCTTAATATCTAAATTTGCCCGCCCTATTATGAATTAAGATGCCGTCATTTAGAATCAGTGCCGAATAGTTTTCGCCTTCAAATTTCGCCAAAGGGATTAGATCTAAAGCGACTTTGTAAATAAATATTTCATTTAAGTTAAATTTTGGATCCTATTACTTCTAATGAAAATAACGGACAAATTTTCGCATTTCGAAACGGAAAAGGAAATTACGGAAATTAGCGGAAATATATATATTTTTTACCCTATAAAGTAAAATTAAATGTTAGCTGGAAAACTTGGATTTGATTTAAGTCTTAATTTATGCAGCTAGCCGCGATGAGTATCCGCATAATAATGAAATTTGCTGGAATAGTAATTTGAGCCAATTTCCCTAGAGATGTTTCAGCTGTCGTGACCGGAACGGATACTTAACATCAGGTTTCCAACAAAAGACTGGAACTAGTCAAATGCGTTGTTTAAATTAAAAAAAAAAAAAAAGAAAAGAAAAGAAAGAAAGAAAAAGCATCTTCCAGTCCCTTATGGGAAAGCCGATTTTAATGTATCAATTGAAGTCACTGCTGAATGAAATAAGCTGAAAATTTAAGGAAGATACTAAAATCTATGCTTCTGATAAAACGTTCTTTATAAATTTATGCCTACAACCGAACCTATAGCATGAAGGTCAAATTAACTTGATTTATCACACAAGCCAAGGAAATCTACTCTATGTCCCGTTCAAAAAAAGGAAATAGAGAAGACTTCCACAGCAGTCTGATTAACCAAGTTAATTTAATCGTAATAATTTGATCCTAAATTAATACGGTTTAGTTATCTAGGTTTCCGAAGGCTTAAGTTATATCAAAGAGAAGTTAGTCTTTAACATCAACAGCTAAGTTTGTTTGACTGTTATTTCCAGTTGACACAAAAACAACAGACAAAAAAACAACAGATGTTGATGTAATGAAACCTCAGTTCTGATCAGTTTTAGATAATTCAAGCCGGAAATATGAGAATGAAATGATGATTAAGATAATAATTGAATCCTAAATTAAAATGGTTTAGTTATTTTGCTTTCCGAAGGTTTAAATAATATCAAACAGAAGTTAGTCTTTAACATCAACAGCCACGTTTGTTTGACTGTTGTTTCCAGTTGACACAAAAACAACAGACAAAAAAACAACAGATGTTGATGTAATAAAACCTTAGTTCTGATCAGTTTTAGATAATTCAAGCCGGAAATATGAGAATGAAATGATAATTAAGATAATAATTGATTTGCTTATATCCTATGCGATGGTTTGAACGGTTATTTATTATTAGGCCTAAGCAAGCTTGAGATAGATGTGAAATTTTTAGGTTTAGAAGAGAACTCCATTACCAGTTGCCCCCCATTAGAGAGATTTTTATGACTATCAGCTCAATTTGATGTCATTTGTAAAAATCCACCCACGCCACACCAGTGAGATTCAGTGTCCAGTCCTCTTTCCTCGAATCCTCCATCGACTCACCTACTTCGTTAGTTAGCACAATGATAGCACCCCCGTTTTTCATCCTACCGCAGTGGAACATTCCCAGACATACTGTTTGCAGACAAGCACCTTACTTTTTTTTTTGGAAAAAGGTGTGGGTAGTATTATGACAAAATGAATGAAGCCCCAAGAACATAAGAAGCAAACTCTCACCTTCCTCCACACTGTCCTCCCCACTTGGGAACAAACGGCCAAATCTTCCAAGTGCCCAACTGCCCCCAGCATGAATTACAGGATCAGATAAAGTTTTCCAGGATTTCTCCATTGGAATATCTCAGAGGACATCAGAATTCACACCTTCTCAGAGGCAGAGCTTCCACAGCCCAGCAGGAGCGAAGTTGGCTAGATTAAACATGAACTTTCCCAAGTGATGGGCTCCTAATCTTGTGAGTGTGCCACCTTAGATCTGTAATTAAATAAGAAGCTAAAATTTTAAGAAGAAAATGCAAGCCCATTAGCACTTTAAAAACATAATAGCCCTATATTACTTGGTGTTACAGTGAAATTCCGAAAACAATTACTTATAGCCCTAATTTTTTTACTAGTTTTTTACTGCAAAAAAGCACAAACCTAAAGTGAAAAAAAAACAATAACAACAACTAAAATAACAACATGATATTTAAGCAGGAACTTATGTAACACCAAGAAATATAGACATGCATATTATTAAATAATTATCTGAACAGAATTAAGAGAATGTGATGGTCACCAATAGCCTGCAGTGTAAATTATGCTGTCTTGAAAAAAATGTTTCTAGGATGTTTGAAAGCTATCTAAAAAGTTCTTCGTGTTCTCCAATAGTAAAACCATTGCAAAACTGCAAGTGTGTAAGTTGTGAAATTAGGTGCTACTTTGTTTTCTAGATTTGGACAAGATGACAGCTGGGGATGAAAAAACAGACCAGTGACGACCTTAAACAGTATTAAATACATATTACGTCTTTGATAAAATCTAACCTTAATAAAGGCACTGAGTTGACACCCAATACTTTGTGTTATTGTAAGTTAACCTCACATGAAAAACAGTTTTCCAGTACTTTATGGTTTTGTTAAGTTGTTTCCGTTTGGTTTCTGTTTGATGGTAAACTTTTAGTAGGCAGAGGCAGCAAGAACTTATGCCTTGTAGTATGTTGTATGGGATAATGAACTTAAACCTTGAAGCTCTTTTTTGTCTGTGTATGTGTCCAATCAAAGATATATAAATTGACCCCTTTTTTGCTGCCAATACAGAATCACTTAGTCTTTAGCAATAAATGATTTATGCTTGCGAGGGTTTAATTAATGCTAGTTAATGCCTGGTTAACAGTCCTACTTGTGATGCTAATGGCTTGCTATTGCTATGTAAATAATATAGGATTTCAATAGACCATTAATGTTTACAACGGCTTCACTTGACTACAAGATACTACCAGAATTCCTATTAATTCCCCTAGGTTCCATAATTAAATTCAGTAATCCCAAAGAAATTAAACGATCAAGGTTTTAATAACTAAAGGATCCTTGAATAACTAAAGAATCCTCTGGTACTTTGCAGTTGGATGAAGCAATTGTGCCAATGGTCTAATGAAAAATGATAAAAGTAATAATAATAATAATAATAATAATAGTAATATAAATATTATAAGCAAGGGAAGCATTATTAATAACTAAACACATCACCACCCAACTGTAACAACTAAGTTTTTAAAGCAAACAATTTCAAAGTGAAATATGATTCCCTGAATTACTCCCAGTGTAACAACAGGCTGAATCCTGATAATATAAGAACTGTGACAAAAACTAAATCTTTTGCATTTCAGTGCTAAATTTGGGATTTACTTTGTGTCCCGCCCAAGCAAATTATTTTCATCCTAGAGAACATAAAAAAGAATAAATCATTTCATCAAATTTTGACATTCCAGTTTTAACTGCTTCACCTTGCTTATAAAACAGGAACAACACAGTGCTACCAACATTATGCTGCCTTAATGTGAAAAAAACTAAACCTAAAGCTGATTTTTTCCCAGATTACTTGAATAAGTAAAAAGTAGTGTTGCTCTTAATTGTCATGAGGGCAGAAAATGCCTATCCTTCAAATCTGTGAAATTTTGGTAGCAATGTGTTGATTTCAACATGCTGTCAATAATTTTTGAATAATTATTGATCAATTATTAATCGTTAATGATGAAAGCATCTCAACCCACCTAGGGTTCCCAGTGATGTTAAACAAGATTCCACTGAGCAGTTAAAAACACCAGGTTACCAGTTTTCAGCGGCAAAGGAATCTAAACACGTAACTTGAGAAAACAGCTCACATTCTGCATTGCCTTTACTTGTTACCCCGTGAAATGACCTCTGAGGAAATGCAGTGTTTAAACCCTCTAACTAAAATTGCCATAGCAGTACAGAAAATTGACAAACCAAATGGGAAAAAAGTGGTAACCTAATTAATGTGCTGACAAGTGTGGTAACCTAATGTATTGAAGAAAGGTAATTATTGTAGAATTATGATAACATTATTATTGTCTAGCATGTGACCTGAGTACCTTTACTGTACTCCAGGCCAAAATACCAGTATGTCATTTTCCCTACCTTCTTTAATAAGACCTGACATGCTTTCCTTAAGAGTAAATGATGCAATAACATATTATCCTATCCATGACCATGGTTCCAGAAAGCACAAAATCTAACTCTATTTTCTTAAAAATAACCATTGATGCTTTGAAAAAGAGCTTGGAGAGACAAGAGAACGTAAATTCTCTCTGAATCACAGCAGACACTAATATCTGGCTACTTTTCTTTTCTCGTTGCAACTTGAATTTTTAAAGAATTCCCAGGAAGTCTTTTCTCTTTTAGGGTACTATTCTCCTGTTCCGCAGGAAATGCATAACACTTTTGTCTGTCATCAGCCATAATATGAAACAAAGTTAATTCAGCAAAGTTTGAAAAGGCAAAAATTATGATGTTGCAGCTTGATGTGACCACTCATGTTTCAAATGAACAATATGGCGCTGGGTTCCTGGATGTAATAGTCTAAATGATTCTATGAGTGCATGATTTCCCTGTAAAATCCTCCCAAAGATACACACCCTGCAACTAAAATCTCCAGGGGAAAGAAAGATATTTCAGAAAATAAGAGCATAACATCTGATATAACCCACTGGTTGATTATTAAATTCATCACTAATAGATGAATATGGGAATTGGTGCCTAGAAAACTGATGGCAAGAATGTGTAGTTATTAAGGAAGGCACAATGAGGTAACCATAGCAACCTTACAACAGCAACCTCACAAGTGCTCCCCCCCCTTAATTGTCAGACTGATTTACTGCTCAAAATAATGAAACAAAAACCTGTGTTTGAAATGTGACCCTAACCTTTCGCAAGCTTTATGAGATTGTTTGACTCCTATTGCTGCAGTCATAAGCTACTACTAAGATGTTGTTTTAAACAAAACCACTGCTCAATGGAATCTTGTGATGGAAGCTGTAAACCTTATCAATAAGTGGTTGTACAAACATGTGTCTAGGAATGACTTGCCAATTAAAGATCAAAACTTTACAATCCTTTGTGTAAAAGTGATTTATTCAATGAAACCAGTCCCAAATGTAAAAATGCTTGTAAATTATTGTCATTTCCCAATGGCCTCTGTTGTACAATGGTGGCACAAACACGCTGGACTAATTACGTTTATTAATGAATTTTTTTTGACAATCAAGGAACTACTTCCAATTTATCACATGACTGAAAAACATCAGACTACATGCATAAAATTTCACCTAACCTACAATAATGAAGATCCCCCAAAATAATTTTTTTCTTGATAAAAGCCAAACAAAATTTCTGGACATTTCAGACTACTTTCTAGCAACCCCCCTTAAAATGCTTAAATACAATTTCTTAAGTTTCCACTGTTTCCTAGAAAAAATTTTTATAGACCCCAGAGATCATACCAGTATTTGCAGAGATTTTGGAAATTTGAAAAGGTTTCAATCTAAAAAAATTTCAACTCCAGACCTACAGACATGTTATATGGAAGTTATTTCAGTCATACAACAATTGGATAATTAAATGATTGATGTGCTCTATAATATTAAAGGTCTGTTCTTTTGTTTAAGAAAATCTTGAGTGAATGGGGGTTGTGGAACAACAGCTGGGTGAAAAACCTCCCCGTACGTCCACTAGCTCCTAGGAGGAAAACCCCAGGCCAGCTGTACCCCACATTCAGGCCTCCCGGGCAGGGCCAGAAATTTTTAAAATCATTTTTGCGATCAGAACTTAGAAAAGTATTATTGTTATTATCATATACTAATGGTAAGATAATATTCAATTAAGATTTCTAGTCAATGCAATTATCACACAATACAAACCAGGTGTTGCAAGACTCTCCATAATCCACAACCCAACTCCGGAACCAGGCACACATGATGTCTCATATCTTTTGCCATCTAATCCATCCTCTCCATTGGTACTTCTTGTACTAGGTGATGTCATCCAGGCAGCTCTAGTTTGCCCTGTCCATTGCCCAGCCAGCTGTCTTCTTTGCCCTCCAGTCTGCCCTCTCCATTATCCACTTGCCTTGTACTAGGTGTATGTTATGTCATCCAGCCAGTTGATTTGTTCCCATCTAGTGTCCAATACTACTCCACACTCATTAATGCAAGGCTCCATCAGTCTAAGACTCTGGTAATTGCTTCCTATAAAGCAAGAAAAGATTTTTACATGAATATTTACAAGTACAAATACATTCTATAATGCAGTGGTATCACTGGTATTATGCTTCTAAAGATAGATAAAAATGCTAAGTCAAAAGCAAGGTGTACTGAAGAGTAGTATAATCAGAAATTCTGCAACATGTTTACGATGCCTATGTCCGCATAGTGTGCTTTCATCCAGAGTTCTCCTAATCCTATCTGTTCCAGTAAGCTTTTGATTTTTTTGCTCTGGAGAGCTTTATTTTCATTCCATTTAATGTCATTGTATGCTATTTGGGATAATTTGTTTTTTTACATACACACGTACAGTTAACATTCACAAAAGACAATCTACAACAAAACGAAAACTACAACCTGAAGCTGACAAAAAAGAAACCAAACACAATAAAAACATTAGTGATAACTAAATGGGAGTGCAATCAGTTAAGTAAACAGAATTTCACACAGTATTTAAAAGAGACGAAAAAACAGACCATTTTGTTCTGAAATCTTTTTCGCAATTAGTCGTACAAGAAATATATTTTTCTAGACTAATTTTATCATGAGCTAGGGAAACAAATTCATTAAAGATGTAAAATTTACCGTTAAGAGCTTTTACGTAAAGAAAATACTTTCCTATAATGACTAAATGATTGAGGGCTAAACAGAATTTAGAATCGTTATTAATAAAGCCAAACATGATTTCTTTTATTGAAAGCAATAATTTGGAGAGTGCGAGGGATTTCAATAGATTTATTTTGCCGTAAACAGAAATGTCGGATATTTGTTTTCATTTTTGGTTAAGGTTAACCAGAACTTCAAGTTCCTACATTGGGCTTCAATTCTCATTGGGAACCTTCAGAGCATCCCTGCCCCTTTCAAATGGGAGTCCCCCAGGCAACCTGCCCGGATCACTGCTATAAATTTTTTGAGTCCCATGAAGCAGTTGGTTGCCCAGGTCATTGCAGCTTTAGTTGTGAAACAGGGTGCCCTGATCATTGCTGCAGTCTTCCTACTGTGTCAACTCTGCCGATATGTCCTTCTGAATGCCACGCAAGCTGTCATGAGTTATGCCCATGCACCGTTGTAAAGTTTCTTCATTTTCCGTATCTCTTTGTCCAAGCCATTGCAAGACTGTGTGTGATCATCTGTGTCCCAGTCACTGCTGTTCACAACAGCTAACACCAGCCGCTGTCCCGATGCAACCGGCATGTAATCCAGTTTCTCAGTCACATTAGGGGCCATTCAAACGAGGACAAATAAGATGCGAACTGCACCATTTATTAGAGCAAGACAGCTCGTATAAATGGTTTGCATCATATTTCTGTTCTTGACTCGTTTTTATGTAAATGATGCCCGTAGCAGCGGCAATCCAACATGGTGCACCTTTCAAAGCTACAGCATCATGTTTTCCCGCCAAATATTAATGCATGTGTACTATGCGTTCAAGTCTTATGTAAGACGTCTTATTTTTCCTCGTATAATTGGCCTACTGTCGTCTTACATCCCCCAAATTTTACTGCAAATTCATGCAAATTTGTTCTGCCCTCAACCTGTCCGCATCATTGCCAGGAAATATGCCAATCGTCTTGTTCCACACACTAATGTGTGTCTCAACAAGTTTCTACTATGGAACATTCGCAATCAATACAAGAATTATGTCCAACTATTTGTAGTTCTAATTGCCTACCATCGTGCCCATTTTTTTGTTGTAAGGTGTCTCCGTCGATGCCAAGTTCATGTCCAAGCAGTTGCTCCGTGAGTTGCATTTCGCCATGCCAACAACATTGCTGTCAAGAGCGCTATCCTCCTAATTTTTCGACACAGTCACCTGCTATCTGTCCATTGCAATGTGCAATTCACTGTGACGACATGTGCCCGGCGCACTGTTGTCCTGCCTCATCTGAACAATCGTCATTTTTAACAAAATCAATACCAATAGGAAATGTTCAGCCAAACGTTTTGCTGCCCCAAAGCTATGCAACACTTACACCATATGCCCCAGTTTTTCCTCGTAGTACTGTTCACACAATTGGCCCCAATATTGTTGCACGGGTCGACAAAAGTCTCCATACCTATTTAAAACCCTAGAACAAAGATCACCAGTTGGAAGGTCTCTTGCGGTTCAAGAAGCCGATTATAAGTCGTAAGTTGTACGTCGTGTGTTAGAGCCGTTTACTATCAAGTCAAGAAGAAAGATGTTTGTATACAAGCGCAAGAAGAAAGCATAAATAACCAAACCGCGGAATACAATAAAAACGACGAAAATACTACAGTAAAAGATCTTCAACGAAGGGCCACATTTAGAGATGTGTAACTAAAAGACTTTGACTTATTTTATCGGTATTCTGTCGAATCGACAAAAAAAATAGTAACACCGGGAAAAGATCTTCAACGAAGGGCTCTTTCTGAACTTAAAAAGGGTTGCTCCATAAAAGAATGTGTAACTAGACGTTTGTAGTACATTTTACCGGTATTCTTTTGCATATAATTAAACAATTTCTGACTTACGTAACTTTCTTGTTTTCTCTGTCTCATGGAAAAGGAACGAAAAATACGTGTAAAATTGATGCAACTGTGAACTTCTTTTCAGCAGTTGCAGGCAATTTTACCGTATGAACAAAACGAAATTCAAATTTGGAAAATTATAACTTCATTTTGTGTTTTGCAACTAGCGCGTTCTGTTAAGTTATTCTTTTCGAAACTCAAAAATAACTGAATATATCCTAGAAATAAATCATAAATGATTGTTTTCCCGCCTTTTTGTGCTATTGAACAGTAGCTAGTGACAAAGCAAGCTTCCAATAAATGTGAAGGAAACAGGGAAACTAACTGAGAAAAATAATTATTAAACTTTACAAAAAAATGGTCTGACTAGACAGGTTTACACAACTCCATTTATTTCATGGTCTTCTCGATAGTGAAATATTACGAGGTACAATTTCTACAACGAGAAATCTTTGACTATTAAATTGCATTGCCAAAAAAGCATTCACTGAGCGCTCCTGAAGATGACACCAGAGGCCTGCCGCAAAGAATCGGCAGTTCTCGACTGAATCTCCAGACCTTTTTACGTTTTTTCTTTTAGTTTACGAATACATATGATTCTTAGGACCCAGTTAAGAAGCAGCGAAGCATTTTAAAAGGGGCCGGCGGGGGAGGCTTATCGTATACCACGCCAAGCGTATACCTCTACTCAAATTTCCCAGAATGTCGTTTGCATAGTTGTGTGGAACAAAAACCTGTTTGTTTGCTTGTAACCTTAACAGTCTCCGGTTCCTTCGTTATCAAAGTTTTGACGTGCAGACGTTGATCTTGATTCATGCTCATGGTTTCTCCTTGATGTTTCTTAAATCGTCGAAGGGTCGAAAATGCATGCTACGAAGTCTCCAATGGCATGCAAAGTTAATAGCAAATTTAATCTTATACATGTAACATATTGAGCACCTCTCTAAGGTGCGTTTTCGTAACAAGAGTTTGTGGAACGCTGGGCTAGCCGAGATTTTAAAGAAAAACAACTTTTACAAATGACAGCCATATTTTTCATGGCTGAACTGAACGGGGATGTTGTGTATGAATCAACGAAAAGTCCAAACAATTTTTGGGGGCCAAAAGCGCATGCGTCTGTGAAGAACCATACCACAAGTGAGCGAAATGAGTATTCGATCCAAATATATAGGTCGATTTTCTAAGGCAAAGTTAGGTTGGATATATCCCATGGCGGATGTACCGGTGGGGTTATAGGGCGGTGAGAGATGGCCAACTCTCTGAAGCCTGCTTGACTAACCCGTGCGGTAGGACAACTTACGGGGGGGGACTGTCGAGCTTGCTGACGGACCCCAAACTCCGGCCCAGCAAGTACTGGAGGTGCTCGAACTATAACTCGGTCCCAGAGGTAAAATGGGAACCCTCACTGCCAGAGGTGAAACGGCATTTGGAACCTCTGTCCCAGAGGATAAATGGGAAATTGGCCTCCAGAGCTGCCTCCTTGTCAGGGTTTTTTGCTATTTTTTGTGATGTGTCACGCAATATGTATATTTTTCAATTTAGCTTGTTGTGGTGTTTCAGAAAAGATTGCCAAATAAAATCCCTTTCGGATGTTTCGCCACAAGTGACAAAATCAATTATTGGAATGTAAAAGCTACCGGCGGTATATTCTATTTTTTGGTCAGAACCGGCAAATTCATCTACAGCGTTGTAAACCACAACAACCTGCTCAATCAACATCACCTCAAGAATAAAACCTTAAAGTTGTAGAAAATGTTTTTTCCTGCGAAAAAATAATCTTTTGGGTTTTTTATTTTATTCTCAGCGGGGCTTTGGACAAAACATGACAACTTCACAAGGGGTAGATCGCACTTTCACGCCGCAAACGTGACATATTTCTTCTCTGCGTATTTCTGGCAGAAAGGGGAGATATTATTGTATTTTCTCATGGAGCAGTCTCTGCAGAAGAACGCCTTTTAACTTCCTCCAGCGCGACAACAGCCTCTTGGGCAGAAGAACGAAATTCGTTGTCCGCATTACCAGTAACAAAAGATAAGGTTCACACCCCATCGAATTCCATTTATTATTATTATTATTATTATTATTATTATTATTATTATTATTATTATTATTATTATTATTGGCCAGGAATTAACTAGACCACAAATAACCATTTATTGACAGATCACAGGCAGTAGAGTGCACGACAGAGTCTACATATGTTCTTTAAGCCATCCGAGTCTGTTTTTCTATACAAGGGAACCATCCTGCGTTTTTGTTTATTATGCTTTGATATTCATACCATCAACAAACACAGCATCATGATCACTAATACCTCGGATGACTTGAGTCTTAATGATAAGACTGTCGTTAGTGATAAAAACGTCTACGACATTAATTACCCCCACGTAAGATTTGTTATAAGTTACATGTAGACAAAGCCATGTTCGTTAAGACAATCGCCGAATTTTCAGGTTAGCTTAGGGAAATGACACACTGGAAATAGGAAACTGTGCTTCCAGTCTAATCCAGGGAAGTTTATGTCTCCTGCTTTCCAGATAATTATGTGATGGGGTATTGCCACCAATCTGTTGGAGTGATCTCTCAAAGTTTTCTAAACTTATAGCGTCTCCTTTATAAAGGCACAAACTTACAAGGTCTTACACCCCACTACATGTACAGTATGTTGATACTAACCGAGAGGATTTCACACTAAGTCTCTAAAGTGTATTTCCAGGAAAAGACGTTATAGCAACCAAACATTTGGGGTGGTAGTAATCCGAATCCACGCACATTCCACAACTGATATTAAGCACATTCTACGCACATTGCACTACTGACATTATAAACTCTCTCAACGAAGAATCAAATCCGAAAGACAGTTTTAGCTTAAGGGGAAACTTTTTTTCTCAGTTACATGTATCTGCGTTACATCAGTCAAACCTAAGCTTCAACCTCCATCCCCCCCCCCCTCCCCTCACCCAGGCATACCCTAGGCATTTCACACCTTTGCCGTCCCGGGAAGGGAGGAATTTGATTATCAGTCAACCATTTAAACTGTTAGCCACTCAGTTACATGTAAATAATCAAAGTTTCAGTTTGTCAGTTAAAAAACCATTCAAACAATTAGCTTAGTCAGTTAATCAACCTACACGTTTGTGTGTATATAATAATATTGTATAAAAAATCAAGAATTATCTGATAAATAAATTGACGCGACTAAAACAGGTTAGAAAAATACTAAAATTTGCTTATAATTAAGTTGGAGTCACCTCAATCAACTAAATATGGTATGTCACACATACTGGTAAATACACTGTATTACTGTAAAAGGAAAAACAATTGAAGAGTTTTTTACCTTGTGCCCAGGGCTGCTTTTTCTTGCTGATCTTGTTTTCTGATTGTATTATATTGTCTCTTAGGTTGCCATGCTATTCCTTTTCGTCAAGATTCCAAAATCTGTGACACAAAGCAGTCCATTACTGAAAGAAAATCAGATTGACAAAAATTAAATTAACATGTTTCAGCTTGTTTCAGAACTTTCCCCAGTTTAACACATTTCATCGCATTTGAAGAATAGATTAAGGATAACAGCAGATGTCTTGCACACTGATGCAAAGTCTGTTTTTGACAGCGTTGCAGAGTTGCAGTTTCCTTCATTTGCATGAGGAGACTTAGTCGCCATTTCACCAACTTTAAACATTTTAAACATTTTTTTTTCACAGAGGAAATAAACACCATCAGCCTTTCATTGTACTCAGTGGAAGTTATGGGCTCACAAGATCGCTCATGTTATGTAATTTATTACTCCCAGCTGACTTAATCAAAGAAAACAATGAACAATGAACCTAACCCTGACAATAGTCCATAAAACAAACAATATGAATAAATTACTACAGATACAGGGAATTGTCTGCAGTTTGCCAGACTGTCACTATCACCCTTCTTAAATATGGGTGATACCAAGACTTCTTTCCAGTCGTCTGGTACTTGGTGGGATGATAAGGATTATCTATTACGAAGGAGAGAGCTCCCAGAGGACTATGAGAGAACGAAAATGAGGCCTTGTGTGGCTTTAAGATGTCTAACATAGCTTGGCAATACCAGCAATTGTAATTGAAATGGGTGGCATACATCGATGACGTACAGTTAGGGGTATGGTCGAAGACCCTATCATACAGATTTTCTTGTGCTTGTATGTGTTATAAATCGCTTGATACCAGAAGTCAATTTATCTCGAAAACTAGACAACAAAAAATAATTTATTGACAGATCACAGGCAGTAGAATGCATGACATAGTCTGTTTCCTCGGTAGGGGAACACATATCACTAGGGATATGTGTTTCCCAAGTAGGGGAACACATATCACTAGGGATGTGTGTTTCCCGGGTAGGGGAACAGATATCACTACGGATATGTGTTTTCCAGGTAGGAGAACACATATCACTAGGGTTTTGTGTTTGAACACATCTGTCACTAGGGATATGTGTTTCCTGGGTAGGGGAGCCCATCTTACTAAGGATATGTGTTTCCCAGGTAGGGGAACACAAATCACTAGGCAGGGTTGTCACCAAGGGCCGGGGGCCGGGGATTTCCCCCGGCTACTCAGCGCATGGGCCCCGGCTACTTTCGTCGTTAAATTAAACCAAAAGAGCACACCTTTCAAACACACTAAGACTATCCATCAAACTAAATGCAAGTTTCATCTGCAGCAGGTTTAAGTACTTTTGAAATACTCACGTGCAAAAACTAAGAAATGTCGGAAAAAGACATCTGACTTAGATTTGGTACTAGTACAATCACGCGCAAAAACTTTCCGTTCGCGAAATGTCGGTAGGGAGTTTTAGCAACGATGACGGCGACGGCAACGAGAACGTCAAAAAGCAATAGGTTTTTTGAGCAAAACAATTAGTTTGCACGTGCATCACGCTTTTTTGTACATTTCTTTGCCGCTACTGCACGACTACGACGTGAAAATGCCTAGTTTCACGTTTTATAGAGGACGTAAAAAAGCGACGACAAACCTTTCTTTCTCTTTCTAAACTTGAGTGCGGTCCCAAAGAAATCAACTCCAGGGAAATTGGTCTACGTTAGCTATTTTCAGCGAACTGAAATAAACGCGACAAAGTTGGAAAAAACACCAATTCATTTTAAAAGTGACGTTTTCGCTGCCGTCACCTTTGTCGATGCTAAAAGTCCCTAGTTTCAACCGTTGTGTCGGTTTTGTGTTGAACATGTCGAAGAAGTGGCAAAGGAATCTGCACTCTTTGTTAACGATGAAAGACCTGAGCAGATCTCTGTTGACATTACAGAAGACGTTGTGGCTTCATCCGACAGTTAAATCTCCCTGATGCTGATGTTGATGATAATGAGGATTATGATAAAGGCTTTGAAGATAAAGACTATGACCGATTGCTATGTTTGACAAGTTGACGTTTAAGTGACTAGGTCTACCCTTAGCTTTAGGTATCGAGTATATAAAATAACGCACGGTCAACGGGAAATGTTCGATCATTGTCCGCAGGTCATGATCACATCATCTCAGTTCTACTTCCAAGACGTTATATATAAAAGGGAAGTTAAGCATTAGCATTACTTTCGCATTCTTCTCCTTGAGTCTCGTTTTGACATCTCAGCGTCGTTTATAAAGTATTAGCCCTGTCTTTTAAACGCTTTTCCATAGGTAAGTTTCTACGTATGTTAAGGGATGTTTCGTTCCTAAATCGGGACCACTAATGTTATCAGTAGTGCAGTTTAGTTTTGCCATATTTTCTCCCACGATTTTTCGTACGTTACGCTTGTTTTAGCCTCATCATACTTTTATTTTTCAACAAACCATAGTAACCTTGTGTTTATGATGCTTTTTCGTACATTCATCGTCCGTTTGTCGTCTTTCCGCTTCTCCGTGGGTTAATTCATTTGTAATATTAGTTTTACTTTAGCTTTCCGTAAGTTGTTTCGTTCTTACGTATAACTAAATGAGGATTTACAATTGTTTTACCGCGCATTTTAATTCATTTGCACCATATAAGAATCGATTGTCCTTTCCACAATAATTTTTTTAACATTTGTTACGTATCGTTGTGAATTAAAACTTCACTGGCCAGCATGCGCCTTGTCTGCGTGAAGATAAGACTGCGCAAATAATGTGACCGGTGCCAACCGGTCATTTTTTCAGATCCGGTGCTAACATGTATATTCACATTTGGCGGCCATCAAAAAAACCCTCTAACGAGCCGTGAGCCTTTACGTAAAGTGAAAACTTATTATTTTAGTGTCTCAGAATGTTGTACTTTTCTTTAATAAGGATGTGATCATCATAAAACCGCTAATGATAGCTGTACTCTTGATGAAGATTGCTTTTTTGGGGCGGGAATGCCTCTTGGAAAACGGTAGAAGTTGCACTTCAAAAACTTCTTTGGGGGGTCTCCATCACTGCTTGCGACTTTCCCGGCTACTAACAACAAATACCCGGCAACTCGAAATCTTAGTGACAACCCTGACTAGGGATATGTGTTTCCTGAGAAGGGGAACACATATCACTAGGGATATGTGTTTCCCTGGTAGGGAAACACATAGCACTAGGGATATGTGTTTCCCAGGTAAAGGAACCCTTATCACTAAGGTTTTGTGTTTCCCAAGTGGGGGAACAAATATCACTAGGGACATGGATTTCCCAGGTAGGGGAACAAGTATATCTAGGGATATGTGTTTCCCAGGTAAGGGAACACATATCACTAGGGGTATGTGTTTCCTGGGTAGGCGAACACACATCACTAAGGATTTAATGTGTTTCCCAGGTAAGGGAACACATATCACTATGGACATGGCTTTCTTAGGTATGGGAACACATATCACTAGGGATATGTGTTTCCAAGGCAGGGAAACACAATGCACTAGGGATATCTGTTTCCCAGGTAAGGGAACACATATCACTAGGGATATGTGTTTTCTGGGTAGGGAAACACATATCACTAGGGATATGTGTTTCCCAGTTAAGGGAACACATATCACTAGGATCTTGTGTTTCCAAGGGAGGAGAACAAATATTACTAGGGATATCTTTTTCCCAGGTAGGGGAACAAATATCACAAGGGATATGTGTTTCCCAGGTAGGGGAACACATATCACTACAGGGATATGTGTTTTCCAGGTAGGGGAACACATATCACTAGGGTTTTGTGTTTCCCAGGTAGGGGAACACATGTCACCAGGGACATGGGCTTCCTGGGAAGGGGAACACATATCACTAGGGTCTTGTGTTTCCCAGGGAGGGGAACAAAGATTACTAGAGATATGTGTTACCCAGGTAGGGGAACACATATCACTAGGGATATGTGTTTCCTGGGAAGGGGAACACATATCAGTAGGGTCTTGTGTTTCCCAGGGAGGGGAACACATATCACAAGGGTCTTGTGTTTCCCAGAGAGGGGAACAAAGATTACAAGGGATATGTGTTTCCCAGGTAGGGGAACACATATCATAAGGGTCTTGTGTTTCCCCAGAGAGGGGAACAAAGATTACAAGGGATATGTGTTTCCAAGGTAGGGAAACACAATGCACTAGGGATATCTGTTTCCCAGGTAGGGAAACACATATCACTAGGAATATGTGTTTCCTGGGTAGGGAAACACATATCACTAGGGATATGTGTTTCCCAGTTAAGGGAACACATATCACTAGGGTTTTGTGTTTCCAAGGGAGGAGAACAAATATTACTAGGGATATGTTTTTCCCAGGTAGGGGAACAAATATCACTAGGGATATGTGTTTCCCAGGTAGGGGAACACATACCACTACAGGGATATGTGTTTTCCAGATAGGGGAACACATATCACTAGGGTTTTGTGTTTCCCAGGTAGGGGAACACATGTCACCAGGGACATGGGCTTCCTGGGAAGTGGAACACATATCACTAGGGTCTTGTGTTTCCCAGGGAGGGGAACAAAGATTACTAGCGATATGTGTTACCCAGGTAGGGGAACACATATCACTAGGGATATGTGTTTCCTGGGAAGGGGAACACATATCAGTAGGGTCTTGTGTTTCCCAGGGAGGGGAACACATATCACAAGGGTCTTGTGTTTCCCAGGGAGGGGAACAAAGATTACAAGGGATATGTGTTTCCCAGGTAGGGGAACACATATCACTAGGGATATGTGTTTCCTGGGAAGGGGAACATATATCACTAGGATCTTGTGTTTCCCATGGAGGGGAACACATATCACTAGGGTCTTGTGTTTCCCAGGGAGGGGAACATATATCACAAGGGTCTCGTGTTTCCCAGGTAGGGGAACAAAGATTACTAGGGATATGTGTTTCCCAGGTAGGGGAACACATATCACTAGGGTTTTGTATTTTGTTTCTCAGGGAGGGGAACAAAGATTACTAGGGATATGTGTTTTCTGGAAGGGGAACACATATCACTAGGGATATGTGTTTCCGTGGTAGGGGAACACATATCACTAGGGATATGTGTTTCCCATGTAAGGGAACACATATCACTAGGGACATGGGTTTCCGTGGTAGGGGAACACATATCACTAGGGATAGTGTTTCCCATGTAAGGGAACACATATCACTAGGGATATGTGTTTCCGTGGTAGGGGAACACATATCACTAGGGTTTTGTATTTTGTTTCTCAGGGAGGGGAACAAAGATTACTAGGGATATGTGTTTTCTGGAAGGGGAACACATATCACTAGGGATATGTGTTTCCGTGGTAGGGGAACACATATCACTAGGGATATGTGTTTCCCAGGTACACGAGCTCATATCACTAGGGTTTTGTGTTTCCCAAGTGGGGGAACAAATATCACCAGGGACATGGATTTCCCAGGTAGGGGAACACATATCACTACGGATATGTGTTTCCCAGGTAGGGGAACACATATCACTAGGGATATGTGTTTCCCATGTAAGGAAACACATATCACTAGGGACATGGGTTTCCCAGGAAGAAGAACAAATATTACTAGGGATATGTGTTTCCCAGGTAGGGGAACACATATCACTAGGGTTTTGTATTTCCCAGGTAGGGGAACACATATCACTAAGGTTTTGTGTTTCCCAGGTACGGGAATACATATCACTAGGGACATGGGTTTCCCAGGAAGGGAAACAAGTATTGCTAGGGATATGTGTTTCACAGGTAGGGGAACACATATCACTAGGGATATGTGTTTCCCAGGTAGGGGAACACATATCACTAGGGATATGTGTTTCCTAGGTAGGGGAACACATATCACTAGGGTTTTGTGTTTCGCAGGTAGGGGAACACATATCACTAGGGATATGTGTTTCCCAGGTAGGGGAACACCTATCACTAGGGATATGTGTTTGCCTTGGAGGGGAACAGATATCACTAGGGGTGCAGAATGTATGGCATCTCCTTCATTTGAGTTATGAAAGGCACAAACTTACAAGGTCTTACACCCTACTACATGTACAGTATGTTGATATTAACCCAGAGGAGTTCAGACTCAGTCTGTAAAGTATATTCCCAGGGAAAGACATTATCGCAACCAAACACTTGGGGTGGTAGCAATCCAAATCCACGCACATTCCACAACTGACACTAAGCACTTTTTACGCACATTGCACAACTGACATTACAAACTCTCTCAACGAAGAATCAAAATCCAAAATAGAGTTTTAGCTTAAGGGGAAACTGTTTATCTCAGTTACGACAGAGTCTACATGTGTTCTTTAAGGCATCCCAGTCTGTTTTTCTATACAAGGCAACCATCCTGCGTTTTTGTTTGTTGAGTGTTGCTGTGATATTTATACCCTCAACAAACACAGCATTATCATCACTAATACCTCGGATGACTTGAGTCTTGATGATAAGGTTGTTGTTAGTTATAAAAAAAGTCTAAGACATTAATTACCCCCATACAAGATTGGTTATAAGTTAGACTATAAAAGCCATGACCGTCAAGACAATCAGCCAGTTTTCAGGTTAGAGCTCTGCAAAACGACACATTGGAAATAGGCAATAATTGTGTTTCCAATCAATTCTAGGGAAGTTTATGTCTCCTGCTGCCAAGAAAATTATGTGATGAGGTATAGCCACCAATCTGTTGGAGTGATCTCTCAAAGTTTTCTAAACATATGGCGTCCCCTTCATTCCGGTTATGAAAGGCACAAACGTACAAGGTCTTACATAACAATTATTCACCGAAGTGGAGGTGGCTAGTCCTGGATATTTACCGAACTGCGAAGCAGTGAGGTAAATATCCACGACTAGCCACCGACACTGAGGTGAATAATTGTTTTAGTATATACTAAAACAGTGAGATAATTGAGCACAAAAATGACGATTTTTAACTGATCAAATACTGTTGCCAACGATTACAATTTTGGCGCGTAATGACCGCGGCCGCAGCCGTCGCTTTTTCTTGCCGACAACTAAAACTTTTGAAGGCATTTGTTTAGCTCTTGCGGGGAAATTTCTTCAAAATGAGTTGTGAATTCTTTTTGTATTTAAAATCATTCTATAAAAAAAGATTATTAAATTTAGTTTTAAGCTTATTTATGAACAACTCAACTAAATAAAGTAAGCAAGACTTCAGCTTAATTTGCATTTGTAAACAAAAAACTTTTTCACCGGTTTTATCGATAAATTCGTGTCAAAAAGACAAAGCTTTACCTGTTAAAATTTCCAATCCGAACTTTGTCACCTTCTTCATGTATTTCGGAAACAGCTGGCTTGATTAGTTGTGAAATTTCTTTGTTTGTTTACGGCAGCAAACCGGGAAGGCATTTTGCTTGCAACTTACGCGAGTTTGCCGTCGCTCGCTCCGAGGAACTGGAGGTGAATCAGTGAATAGTGCAGGATATTCACTGATTGAGTAGCCAATCAGAGCGCGCGAAAAACACTATCCACTGTTTTAGTATATACTAAACCCTATTATTACCTGTACAAAGGATTTCACACTCCGTCTCTGAAGTATATTCCCAGGGAAAGAGGTTATAGCAACCAAACATTTGGGGGGGTAGCAATCCAAATCCATACACATTCCACAACTGACATTAAGCACATTCTACACTCATTCCACAACTGACATAATAAACTCTCTCAACAAACAATCAAACTCAAAATAGAGTTTTAGCTTAAGGGGAAACTGTTTATCTCAGCTACATGTATCTACAGTGTATCAGCCAAATCTAACCTCTCCCCCACCCCTTCCCCAGGCATACCCCAGGCATTTGACACCTTTGTTGTCCCGGGGAGGAAGGAATTTGATTGTCAGTCAACCATTTCAACTGTTAGCAAGTCAATTAAATAATTAAATTGTCAGTTTTTCACTTAAAACACTATTCAAACAATAGCAATCTACACGTTTCTGTGTATATAATAATATTATATAGCAAATCAAGAATTATCTGATGAATAAATTGATGTGAGGCAAACAGGTTGGAAAAATACTAAAATTTGCTTATAATTAAGTTGGAGTCACCTGAATCAACTAACTATGGTATGTCAAACATACTGGTAAATACACTGTATTACTGTAAAAGAAAAAAACAATTGAAGGGTTTTTTACCTTGTCCCTTGGGCTGCTTTTTCTTGCTGATCTTGTTTTCTGATTGTATTACGTTGTCTCTCCTGTTGCCATGCTATTCCTTTTCGTCAAGATTCCAAAATCTGTGACACAAAGCAGTCCATTACTGAAAGAAAATCAGATTGACAAAAACTAAATTAACATGTTTCAACTTCTGTTAGAACTTTTAACTACTTTAACACATTTCACTGCACTTAAAGAATAGATTAAGACTAACAGCAGATGTCTTGCACACTGATGCAAACGCTGTTTTTGAAAAACTAGAGGACAAAAAATCATTTATTGACCAATCACAGGCAGTAGAATGCATGACAGGGACTACACGTGTTCTTTCCGGCATCCCAGTCTGATTTTTTATACAAGCTAAAGGCAACCATCCTGCATTTTTGTTTGTTGAGTGTTCTTTTGATATTTATTCCCTCAACAAACTCAGCATCATAATCACTAATACCTCGGTAAACCAGAGTCTTGATGATAAAACTGTCGTTAGTTATAAACAAGTCTAAGACATTAATTAACCCCACGAGAGATTGGTTATAAGTTACACTAAGCCATGATTGCCAAGACAATCAGCGAATTTTCAGGATAGCTCAAGGAAATGACAAACTGGAATAGGCAATTGTGCTTCCAGTCAAATCCAGGAAAGTTTATATCTCTTGCTATCCAGATAATTATGTGATGAGGTATTGCCACCAATCTGTTGGAGTGATCTTTCAAAGTTTTCTAAACTTAAAGCCCTATATCTGTTTCCCGGGTAGCGGAACACATATCACTAGCGATATCTGTTTCCCAGGTAGGGGAACACATATCACTAGGGACATGTGTTTCTAAAGTAGGGGAACACATATAACTAGGGATATGTGTTTCCCAGGGAGGGGAACACATATCACTAAGGGTATGTGTTTCCCAGGAAGGGAACACAGATCACTAGGGATATGTGTTTCCTGGGTAGGGGAACACACATCACTAGGGATATGTGTCTCCCAGGTAAGGGAACACATATCACTAGGGATATGTGTTTCCCAGGTAGGGGAACACATATCACTAGGGTTTTGTGTTTCCTAGGTTGGGGAACACATATCACTAGGAATATCTGTTTCCCAGGTAGGGAAACACATATCACTAAGGGTATCTGTTTCCCAGGTAGGGAACACAGATCACTAGGGATATGTGTTTCCTGGGTAGGGGAACACAAATCACTAGGCATATGTGTTTCGCAGGTAGGGGAACACATATCACTAGGGATATGTGTTTCCCAGGTAGGGGAACACATATCACTAGGGATATGTGTTTCCTGGGTAGGGGAACACATATCACTAGGGATATGTGTTTCCTGGGTAGGGGAACAGACATCACTAGGGATATGTGTCTCCCAGGTAAGGGAACACATATCACTAGGGATATGTGTTTCCTGGGTAGGGGAACAGACATCACTAGGGATATGTGTCTCCCAGGTAAGGGAACACATATCACTAGGGATATGTGTTTCCCAGGTAGGGGAACACATATCACTAGGGTTTTGTGTTTCCCAGGTAGGGGAACACATATCACTGGGGATATGTGTTTCCTGGGAAGGGGAACACATATCACTAAGGATATGTGTTTCCTGGGTAGGGGAACACATATCACTAGGGATATGTGTTTCCCAGGTAAGGGAACACATATCACTAGGGATATGTGTTTCCTTGGTAGGAGAACACAAATCACTAGGGATATGTGTTTTCCAGGTAGGGGAACACATATCACAAGGGATATGTGTTTCCCAGGGAGGGGAACACATATCACTAGGGATATGTGTTTCCTGTGTAGGGGAACACATATCACTGGGGATATGGTTTCCTGGGAAGGGGAACACATATCACTAGGGATATGTGTTTCCTGGGTAGGGGAACAGACATCACTAGGGATATGTGTCTCCCAGGTAAGGGAACACATATCACTAGGGATATGTGTTTCCTGGGTAGGGGAACAGACATCACTAGGGATATGTGTCTCCCAGGTAAGGGAACACATATCACTAGGGATATGTGTTTCCCAGGTAGGGGAACACATATCACTAGGGTTTTGTGTTTCCCAGGTAGGGGAACACATATCACTGGGGATATGTGTTTCCTGGGAAGGGGAACACATATCACTAAGGATATGTGTTTCCTGGGTAGGGGAACACATATCACTAGGGATATGTGTTTCCCAGGTAAGGGAACACATATCACTAGGGATATGTGTTTCCTTGGTAGGAGAACACAAATCACTAGGGATATGTGTTTTCCAGGTAGGGGAACACATATCACAAGGGATATGTGTTTCCCAGGGAGGGGAACACATATCACTAGGGATATGTGTTTCCTGTGTAGGGGAACACATATCACTGGGGATATGGTTTCCTGAGAAGGGGAACACATATCACTAGGGATATGTGTTTCCTAGGTAGGGGAACACATATCACTAGGGATTTGTGTTTCCCAGGTAGGGGAACACAAATCACTAGGGATATGTGTTTCCTGGGTAGGGGAACACACATCACTACGGATATGTGTGTCCCAGGTAGGGGAACACAAATCACTAGGGATATGTGTTTCCTGGGTAGGGGAACACACATCACTACGGATATGTGTGTCCCAGGTAGGGGAACACAAATCACTAGGGATATGTGTTTCCTGGGTAGGGGAACACACATCACTAGGGATATGTGTCTCCCAAGTAAGGGAACACATATCACTAGGGATATGTGTTTCCTGGGTAGGGGAACACATATCACTAGGGATATGTGTTTCCCAGGTAGGGGAACACAAATCACTAGGGATATATGTTTCACAGGTAGGGGAACACATATCACTAGGGATATGTGTTTCCCAGGTAGGGGAACACAAATCACTAGGGATATGTCTTTCCTGGGTAGGGGAACATATATCACTAGGGATATGTGTCTCCCAGGTAGGGGAACACAAATCACTAGGGATATGTGTTTCCTGGGTAGGGGAACACATCACTAGGGATATGTGTTTCCCAGGTAGGGGAACACATATCACTGGGGATATGGTTTCCTTGGAAGGGGAACACATATCACAAGGGATATGTGTTTCCTGGGTAGGGGAACACACATCACTAGGGATATGTGTCTCCCAGGTAAGGGAACACATATCACTAGGGATATGTGTTTCCTGGGTAGGGAAACACACATCACTAGGGATATGTGTCTCCCAGTAGGGGAACACACATCACTAGGGATATGTGTTTCCTGGGTAGGGGAACACATATCACTAGGGATATGTGTTTCCCAGGATGGGGGAACACAAATCAGTAGGGATATGTCTTTCCTGGGTAGGGGAACACACATCACTAGGGATATGTGTTTCCCAGGTAGGGGAACACATATCACTGTGGATATGGTTTCCTGGGAAGGGGAACACATATCACTAGGGATACGTGTTTCCTGGGAAGGGGAACACACATCACTAGGGATATGTGTCTCCCAGGTAAGGGAACACATATTACTAGGGATATGTGTTTCCCAGGTAGGGGAACACATATCACTAGGGTTTTGTGTTTCCTAGGTTGGGGAACACATATCACTAGGGATATGTGTTTCCTGGGTAGGGGAACACACATCACTAGGGATATGTGTCTCCCAGGTAAGGGAACAGATACCACTAGGGATATGTGTTTCCCAGGTAGGGGAACAAATATCAGTAGGGATATGGGTTTCCCAAGTATGGGAACACATATCACTAGAGATATGTGTTTCCTGGGAAGATAAACACACATTACTTAGGATATGTTTTTCCCAGGTAATGGCGTCTCCTTCATTCTGGTTATAAGAGGCACAAACTTACAAGGTCTTACACCCCACTTCATGTACAGTGGGTTGATATTAATCCAGAGGATTTCACACTCAGTTGCTAAAGTATATTCCCAGGGAAAGAAGTTATAGCAACCAAACATTTGGGGTGGCAGCAATCCAAATCCATGCACAATCCGAACTGACATTAAGCCCATTTTACGCACACTGCACAACTGACATTATAAACTCTCTTAACGAAGAATCAAAATCCGAATTAGAGCTTTAGCTTAAGGGGAAACTGTTTATCTCAGTTAAATGTATCTACACTGTATCAGTCAAATCTAAGCTTCAACCTAACCCCCCCCCCCTCCCCTCCCCCACGCATACCCGAGGCATTTGACACCTTTTCACGCTGTCCTGGGCAGGAAGGAATTTTATTATCAGTCAACCATTTGAACTGTTAGCAAGTCAGTTACATGAAAATAACCAAAGTGTCAGTTTGTCAGTTAAAAAACTATTAAAACAATTAGCCTAGTCAGTTAATCACTCTACATGTTTGTGTGTATATAAAGAATTATCTGATAAATAAATTGATACGTCGCAAACAGCTTAGAAAAATACTAAAAATTAATTTGCTTATAATTAAGTTGGAGTCACCTGAATCAACTAAATATGGTATGTCACATATACTGGTAAATACACTGTATTACTGTGATAGAAAAAACAATTGAAGAGTTTTTTACCTGGTGCCCAGGGCTGCTTTTTCTTGCTAATCTTGTTTTCTGATTGTATGACAGTACATTGTCTTCCAGGCTGCCATGCTATTCCTTTTCATCAAGATTCCAAAATCTGTGACACAAAGCAGTCCATTACTGAAAAAAAATCAGATTGACAAAAAATTAAATTAACATGTTTCAACTTCTGTTAGAACTTTCCCCACTTTAACACATTTTATTGCACTCTGATGCAGAGTCTGTTTTTGACAGAGTTGCAGTTCTCAGCATTTGCATGAAGAGAATTGGTTGCCATTTCACCAACTGTAAACATTTTAAACATTTTTTACACAGAAGAAATAAAGACTATCAGCCTTTCATTGTAACCAGTGGAAGTTATGGGCTCACAAGATCTCTGTTGCAATATAATTTATTACTCCCAGCTGACTTAATCAAAGAAAACAAACCATCCTTGACAATGAACCTAATCCTGACAATAGTCCATAAAACAAAGAAAATTAATAATTTACTGCAGATACAGGGAAATGTCTGTAGTTTGCCAGACTGTCATTATCAACCTTCTTAAAGATGGGTGTTACCAAGGCTTTCTTCCAGTCCTCTGGTACTTTGTGAGATGATGATAGGGATTATCTATTTTTAAGGAGGGAGCTCTCAGAGGACTTTGGGAAAACGACCATCAGGCCCAGTGGCCTTGTAAAGAATTTACTTGTAAAAGCTCGTTTGACTTTGTTCTCTGCTGAAAGCAGCCAAAAAAATTAGGCTGAAGCACCCTATTTTACGATCTGGAAAGTGTGTGGAAGCGAAGTCCACACAGAATATTAAAATTCACAGGCTTCTGAAGGGTGAATTACAGTCAAACCAGGTCAAGATTCCATTCATGAATTGATTATTTGAAAAGTGAACCCATTTGTCGCTTCTGTAACTTGTAGCCGGTATCAAATTCCACTCAAATGGTCGGTGAATTTTTGACTGCAACTTTTTAGTATATGATGAGATGGAAAATAATATCGATGGATGAAATTTCTATTTAGACATTCTTCAAATTCAAGAAAACTGATCCGGCAGAAATTTCATAACGAACTCGCGTGTGCATGTATTCTCTGCTCATTACACAAGCAAAAATGCAGACTTAAATCAACAACAACTAACGAATGGTGGCATTTTGGCCAATCAGAAAAGCATAAATCATCGGTATTGTTTCCTATCCAGTCAGAAAAAAGATTCTGGCTTCAGATTCAGATTCCAGATTCTGGCTTTTTTGCATGTTATCTGTGAAAGGATTGTATCATGCCCTCCTCCCGAAAACTAGCCTGCGTAGCTGGTGGGATTCTTTCACTTGGGGTACTTTTTTGACAGTGGAGCTGCCACGCGAGGATAGGAAGCCAGGAGGTATTTTCGCGAGCGGCAAAGCCATCAGGGAAAATCCTTCCTGCCACATTTCTTATGAGTTTTAAATGCTGCCCACTTTTGTCACCTTGTTTGGAACCATTTTGATTACCGAGTCATGAAGAGTTTTCTAATACGAAACTGACCTGCAAACAAGCCAGGCAAAGCATAACAGTCAAGTCACGAACAAAACAACTATTTATTGAAAGTTACTCCGGATCCAGGCAGGGTATGATGCAGTTACTCCAAACTTGAGGAACTAAATTCTCTATTAATGGCCATTTAGCGGTAATAAAAAGATTTATACTTCAAAAGAGGTCAAAGAATTCCCTAAAATGTATCAGAGGTCAAATTCTGTCAGAGACAAAGACAACAGGAAATCAATGCTGGAATGCATAGGAAACACATCAGCCTCATGACCTCTCAATCGGCAAAGATCATTTGCTCAGTCAAAAACAAGAATCCTCCACAGCATACTCCACCCATATTTCTAAGGTTCAAGTTTTAAATGATCAAGTGCTCTTTTTACGTTGAACTCGGATGGATCAGGACGGTTTGCACTGTGTGACAGAAGGCATTATTGTCTGATGTGCTTTTGTTACATAGCCAATTTCCTGTTGTAAAAAGCAGGGGATTCAATAAGCACCGACGACCGACAAAACACGTCGGCCATAACTTTGCTCAGAGAAGTTGGCTACTATTTTCTTCCAAACTGGACGCAGGAAATAAAGTATTAAATTAAAGAAAACATTATGTCAAAACTTATATAATTAAAATTCAACTTGCTGGACCTAGACAGACTTTTTGCTTCAGATTTAAAATATTTGAGAAAAATTTGGGACTTAATGTGCATTACTTGTCCAAATTGATCCAAAACACATTATCTGTTGTACTCAATTTAGTGCCCAGAATGCTGGAAATCGCATTTTAGGGCATTGAAATTTGGAAATTCTCAAGGGAAGCATGCCCCCCGGGCCCCTATAGAAGAAGGGTAGTAAAAGACTCTTTTTGATACAGTCTTTTACATGTACTTTTTTCAAACCTGCTGGCTACTTCAGTTTTTATCGAAAACCTGAAAAAGAGATTAGTTTCTTTTCAAATAAAGGATAGCAGAAGACATGTCTTAAATTTTGAGATCTAGTTCCCTCACAAAAATGTCTTTCGATGATTTCTTTCAAGCGGAAATGTTACTGTGGAGTGGAGTGGAGCCAGTTTATAGCTTGCTACATTTGATTCATTTCCACATGTACGCACTAACTTTCCCTTGGGAGATAGTAGAGATAGCAATATTATCATTTGTTTGGCGTTTTACCGCTTCTCAGCCAATTAGAAACTCGTGTAAGCCTGGCTGTGGACTATTCAAAATACCCAAGAATTGTGGCAGGTGGGACATCAAACTGACTTGAATACCCACCCTTCTCACAGCTCCGCCGCCAAAACAATACAGCACGTCCATGCTAATCCCACCAGCTATGCAGGCTACCCGAAAACCGATTACAAAGATGAAGGGAGGGGGCATGATCGCAGGCTATCAAACACTCAGTCCATCACGCAATCTTGAACCATTTATACAGTGAGCCAGTCAGTTTATCAATGAAAGAGTATGTTCATCGGTCAACAGGGGTTTCAAAACAAGCCGGCAACTGCCGGAGTTCCACCAGCTACTTGATTGTATGTCGCTGGCTACTCTTGTCATTACAATCAGCTTATGACATAAATGTAAACTCTCTTCATGAGGAAACAAAATCCCAAATAGAGTTTCATAGCTTATTTCACTTATTGATTTCAGTAATTTATCAACAGAGCAATGATCTGCACTTGTGACCTGTGACCTGTGGCGTGCATTCTTTACCAGCTGCCAAACTTCATGTTTGACTTAATTTGTACCAGATCTCCCGGATTTAAGCCATAAGCTTAATCGTTTAATTACCATCACCAATATTACTTGCTTATGAGGCCATCGCTTTCTGCAAAATAGTCTTAAATGTAAGCTTAACTGTAACTACAATGTAATTAAACATAAGCTTACCTAAGAAGACTGGTGCCAGATTTTTTAAGACTCCAGCCATGCTGAGTGCGAGAATTTTTCGATCAAGAATAAAGCTAAGTGTTGACGAGTAAGTAAAAGAACTGCTGAAGTTCAAATCCGAGGTCCAGAAGTCTAATTCTGTTACTTTAGATCCAATTTACTACACACGTGTTCTGTCTGGTCAATAATCGGTCGCCATATTGGTTTCGTTTAGAACCCGGTCTCTCGATTGGCGCGTGCATCTCGCGCGCGGGTTTCAGGAGTACTCGTTTCGCGTTTCTCGATTACTCGTAAAACACACTCAATGAAGTCAGGAAGAATTAGTTCTAACAGTGACGAGTAATTCAACTGAGTAATGAAACCATGTCCATCATCCTCAAAGCAATAGAACAGTATGTTCCCCACAAAAAGATCTCTGGGCGATGTCATGTCCCGTGGCTTACGCCATCCCTCGAAGAGAGCTATTCGAAAAAAGCAGCGTATATATCTCAAAGCAAAACAATTCCAGACCCACGGGGAAAAAATTCAGAAAAGCAACAAAGAGAAAGCTTTTAAAACCTACAACGATGAATTCCACAACAAACCCTGACCTTCCCACCCTGGGTAAGCGTTTATATTGAATGAAGAACACTTTCATACTTCTCACCTACAGGACAAACATTTCTGGTACGTTTGCTAACTGTAAATATGAAGAACTGTCTTACCACAAAAATCAGAAAATGTGCGACCCCATCCTAGTAACTCTGTTGAAAATGCGACCCCATTATAGTCAAACCACTCCCGAAGTTTTTCCTTTTAGAGCGGTTCTTACTTGCGTTAATGCCGTGAGATGGGTAAAGGAAAGGAAGGGGCGGGGGGAGGGGTCCTACGAACGTTATCACGGACATCAAAAAGTAGAAATAACGCATCACGGTGATTGAAATTATTTGTTAACGTTTCACCGAAATTTCCGAAGCAGGGCGGATAAAGGTTGGGCGGTGAAACGAGCGCGTCCGAGCAAAAAGGTGTGATGCAGTGGACTGGGACTCTGCTTAGAAATGTCGCTTGTTTTCGACTTCGATCAGGGCTTGCGATATGATGTGATTTGCACATTAGACACTGCCGCTGTCACTGAATTATGGCGGCTTGAATTGTTTTCTTGCACTTCTTCCTTGTTCCTTTGTGCTGGTACGCTGTCTCCGGGAGGCAAATGTTGCTATTTTTTGCGGGAGGTTTAGTTAGTAGACAAACATCTCTTTGAAAGGGTTTCTTTTATTACTTCCATGACTCTACCACTGAATTATATTTTCGTTCTGCTACTCGCCAATGTCGAGGTTATTCCAAAACAAAAACAACTAAGTACTGTCTAAAACACGAAGGAAAATCTCATCCATGTCATCCATGGCAAAACTAAAAGACAGCAGATCGTGTTTCATAACTAGATGACGTATTTTATAAATGCGTGCAGCTCGTGCAAGGTGAAATTATGCTAATTTCAATCACCATCATCCTTCTTTTTAATTTTGAAAAAAACATCTCAGACGTCTTTCTGTTTCTTCAAAACTTCAAAATTAGTTTCCCCTCAGTTTTTTCTCTTTACCTTGTTTTGTTTTAGAGAGAAAAACGGAGAAAAAACCTTACAACTAACCTCAATAAATTTTGTTTACATACGGTTGCCGGATTTGCAACGCATTGCGCGAATGGCCATGGCGCGTTCCGCCCGAGAAGCAACGTTTGAAGAAGTACAACGCTACTATATCAATATATATCAATCTAATTTTTTGTTATGTTTTATAAAATTTATCCTCCTTTAACATATGTAAAAATTGAGGTTAAGAAGTGTTAAGCTTTTGCAAACGAAACGGCGAAAGACGATTAGGTGATATTTAGTGGAAGGAGGAGGTATTCAACACTTTCAAATTAAACTCAAATTTTGGCATTATACGACAAACAAGTTTGACTTATAGACGTACAGACACAAACATATGAAACTGTTTATTGATATTGTTATGAAACGAATTTATCTATTTAACATTGTAGCCTGAAATTACAGAAAGAAAATAGGATTTCCGGTTTGCAAAAAGGAAAATTTCGCCGGCCTTGAAGCGCACCGGAAGCACGGAAAGAGCGCTCGTGCCAGTCCTACTCCGCATCACACATTAAATGAAGAGCGGAGCGCTCGTTTCACCGCCCAACCTTTATCCGCCCTGTTCCGAAGTAAAAGGACAACCCGTTTCGGGCTCAACTTTTAAACCCGAGAGTTCTCAATAAACTTCAGTGATGCTTAAGTACTCTTAAGAGCTTAATGGCTATTCAAATTCGTTCTTTACTTTCAAGAAAACCCATGGTTCCTACAGATTTGGGATTTACATAATATATAACGCCCTCAAAATAATTTAAAAACTAGTTCATTATCAATGTCCGCCATTGCATGCACCTGAGATCCCCACGCGTGCTAGCTTCACAAAATAAGAGCTGATTGGTTGAAAAATGCTGACGTTACGGAAATCGTTTCCCAGCTCGGGATCGCAGACGATAATTTCTCGGCGGGTGAGACACACAAGAGCCGACAATATAAAGGCGTCTACTCTCGCAGGCTAGGTCATTTATTACAAATAATGACTAGTCTTTTAAGACATTTTAAAAATGTTAATTTGAACTTCCACCGCTTCAGTGTAAACTTTGTCTACAGTTGAAACTTACCATCTATTTAAAGGAAAAATTAGTAAAAAATTAATCAAGAATATCGCATAAAATATTTTAAAATTCACGTACTGTACGACCAGCGAACCATTCAGAAATTTGTTCCGTTTGAAAACGTCTTTCTTACGGATAATTTATTGATCCATGCGAGTGTGTGCCCTGTGCTTTCTGGTTTTGGTTGTTAAGCTTTTTCTGATTGGTTATTTCACTCTAGCCAATCATAAGCAGGGACCGCAAGTGCTTGAAACTTTTTGTCAAAGCGTTATAACCCGCGCATAAATCAGACTGATTAATTAAGTTGCAAAGAAATGTTATGGGCAGGCATATCACGTTCCAAGAATAAAGCGATATTTAACAACATCAAAGTCTCTAAAGATGTTTTTATGCCTTGAAAGAAAAAAAAAGGTTTCACAAGTATCATATCAATCAATCCTAATTTACAGGCACAACTTAGTGAAAAGAAAGAACGTTTAGATTAAAAAATACTCTTGAAGCCTCTGCTTGGATGTAGAATCTTGGAAAGATAGTATATCTAACCGATTGTTTGCAAACGAACCTTGCAGTAAAAAAGGGCCATAAAACAGTTTTTTAGCGCCCGATAAGGTCGAAAATCACATCAGCGAAGGGAAAAAAAAAGGGAAAAAAAGGCAATGTTAGCATTCTTAGCTTTTATATCGGCTACTTCAGATATTGGCACACCCTTGCCAGTGGCGAATCTAGACCTTCAGATAATGGGGGGGGGGGTGGGGCGGTCATCCAGACCCTGAGATAAGGGGGGGGGCGGTCTCAAAATTTTTTTTTTCGGCCCTTCGGACCTCATTTTGGTCTAAAAATAAGGGGGGCGGCCTCCCCGGGCCCCTCCTCGGGATCCGCCACTGCTTTCCCTTCAGTGCCCCCATGGACCCGTTATATCGGCACATTGGACAGATAACTTCAATACAAAAACAAAAGCAATTCTTTTAAAGTTTTCTTTATTCGTTTGCCAAAACCAATCACAATGCACGTTCCCACGCTTTGTGATTGGTTTAGTTCTTCCGCTTCTACTTGCGTCTCCGACGACCCACTTTCCACTTGATCGTAACGACGGAGTCGCAAGCGGAATCAGAAGGCTGTTTTCACTAGATCGTAAAGTTCGACGCTTGTGATTACGACTCCGATTCCTACTCCGACTCCGTCGCTAGTCAAAACCAGCCTTAAAATGTCTGCTTTGGGCTTTTCTCTCCCTCAACAGTGGCTTCAATAGCAATCACAAGCTTAGAATTCAGTTACAGGGCGTTTCTCTTCCCACTCCGATGTTTTGGGCAAGTTTAACACCCGTTTATAATGCTCCACCAAGAGCGGAAACTTCTCAACTTCCGGGAACATCTTCTTCATCCTTGGAAATAAAGTTGTTAAGAAGACAAAGAAAGTGATGTCGGCATAGCATAGCTGCGGATAAGAAACAGATCAAAGAAAACGTAGTTACGCTAGAGACGTAGGACTGGGGTAACCTTTCTACTGCGTGTGATAAGCCTCAGGCAATCTTTAAGGCTATAATCACACTACATAGCTGGAAAGCTTTGCTTTTCATGGCCACACGAAAATCTATCCGGTATGGTATGAACAGCAACGCCTCGGATCGACACAAGTCGTTCACACACATCAAACATCGCACCGGCACAGTTGGCCGAGAGGTTTGGTTTACTTCCATCCCAGAGGGTTCCAGGCCTCGTTCCTACCTATTTTCTTCCCCAACGGGCAGAATATATAAAGGAATTCACACTGCACCAATTATGGCACGAAACCTCTCCGATATGTGACGCTCCACTATTGATTTCGGTGCGGCGCAGCTTAATTCACTCCGTCAGAGAAATCGCGCTGTCACAACCGTTCTTGTGTGTGATCAGATTCCCTGTCCGGTGTGATTGTTATGGCGGTGCAAAAGCTGTCCTGTTTAAGGTAAAAATAGTCTAAGCTCCAACAGCTAGATGTTGGATATGGGGGAGTGGGTGGCCTTAAAACTATATGACACGAGAAACATCCATCCCAATGTCCAAACAAATACCCTCTCACATACCGCAAATACTCTATTAAGGCCCCCTCCTAGGGGGAGGGGGTGGGGGGGTATTTATTTCAAACAGCTTTGCTGGGAGGCTAGATATGGGGAGCTTTTTTTAGAGGGATGGGTTTATTTAATTTGGCACATACAAGGGTATCAGTTCTCCACTAAGAACTAGAATGCAAAGTAGAAAAGCTCAAGTACAGAAGTTGGAGGTCATGCAGCCGAGGTTCAAAAACAAACCCGAACATCCAGGTTCATCCAAGATCAGTCCACGAGAAGATTCACAGTCAAGATTGATTAATAAAGTCTATCATTTATTAGTGAATAATGATAGGGGGAGGAAAGGGGGGCGAGGGGCTTATTTGAGAGGGGGGCTTAATTGAAGATTTACGGTACTACTTTTCATCCAAACGGTATCCCATTACCCATCCATTCAGACTGGGTTTTTTCCAGGACTTCTGGGACGACGGACAGGGGACCTATAGAGGCCCATAGAGCGTTTAAGACACCACGATTGCTATGGCGATGAATGCTTCGCTTAAAAAAGTGAATTTGAGTTCTTTCAATCTAAATCGCGAATACTCAAACTCACTCCGTCAAATGCGAATGAACTCTTGGATATTGTCCCTCGCTTCTTGCTGCTTAGGGCGTACCTCGCGGTGAGGAACGAGGAGAGACGGCTGTATTCGAAGACTATCATCGCTTTAATTTAATGATGACTAGAACAATTAATTGCTATACTCGTTAGTCTTTTAATCAAGTCTAATCCCCTTGCCTTGCTTAATTTGCGCATTACTCGTATCTCACCTTTTCGCCGAGAAAGAAGCCTTTGCCTTCATCCCTGCTTTTGAGAAGAACTTCAAATTTCTCGAGTCGGGGAAGAAGCGTCGTCCCATAAAACTCCTCTTTTAGCTCATCCTTTGTCCTCAAAGCAAAACAAAATTATAGATAACTAACACTAAGTTGTGGGAATAAAATTAGGATTAAAACCTACGGGATGGTACACAGAGCACAACTGAGAAGTACATGTCAAATCTCTTTACGGACGCAATGAGATGACTCTACTTACGGGGGAGTACTCCCTATAATGGCTTAAAAGGGGAGGTTCCGCCCGAAAGGGGTACCTTTTTAACTTTCAGGTATATGAAAGGGTGGAGATTTCATTATAATTAGTTGAAGAATCTTGGGATCATTTTACGTTTCTGTGAAACTGCTTACCTACCCCTCCCCTAAGCCAACATTAACACTTAGTTCTTACTTAGGGCAAAATGTTGGCTTAGGGAGGGGTAGGTGGGCAGTTTCACAGAAACGTTAAATGATCCGAATCTTGTAGGTTAGGCACGTCTGCCAGTTCTGTCTGTAAAAGGGCCCAAAAAGGGATAACAGATTCATTATGTGGCTTTAAAACAAACGAGAAAACGCTTTGGTTTTATGATCTATTCACGTTTCAAAGACGGTGTATGTATAGCAGTTAAAAGGGATGCTAAGGTTTTAACTAGGTATATATACAGTCAACTCTCTCTAAGACGGATACCTTTGGGACCGGCACTAAGTGTCCATCTTAGAGAGGTGTCCGTCTTATAGAGAGTCAAATAAAGGGAGTAAAGAAAGGCAAGGACCAACTCTAAGTGTCCGTTTTACAGAGGTGTTCTTCTTATAGAGGTGTCCGTTAAGAGAGAGTCGACTGTATAAAAGGGGCACCTTTTCTGTCAATTATGGCATATAAACGGGTAAGGGGTTGGACAAGGGAAAGAGACAAGGCAATAATTCGGGGGATCTTAAAACTTTTTTTAAAAAGACAAAAAAGGGGGAAGGTAAAATTTTTGATGGCAAGAAGGGTGGGGTGATGCCAATGTTTTCAGATGCCATTGAAAGATTAAGTACCGGTATTTGTAACATTTGGCAGGAGCCCATAAAAACGAAATACCATGTATAAATAACGTTACCTTACCTTACCTTACCTTACCTTACCTTACCTTACCTTACCTTACCTTACCTTACCTTACCTCTGTGATGTGCGTAAATGGTTTTAGACAATAGACTTCCTCGGGCTATAAATAGTGTGCGTTAAAACAATGTATCTAGCGATAAAGAAAGAGTCGAAGTGCCATGCAAATCTCGGATGGGCTCCTGCATTTGGATAAACCACTACCGGAGCCCATCAATTTGATTTGGGCTCCTGCCACTACACAACTGAAGTTCCATATTTTCTAGTCCAATGAAGGATGTTTTTATTATTAATGCACTAAACTGCAATGTCCTTTACTTTGTGCAGTAACCAGCTCTATCCATACCTACCACCTTTACTTTTATCCCGCTTTTATTCAATCTCGTACCCAGAGTCTTCAAGCATTTTAGTCAGCGGGGTAATGCCGGGAACGCTCTGGGGACATCAAATCTCGACCGCTGCTGCTTGTCGGAGCCTTATAGATATGTCAAGAGAATACATTCTTATTGCCTTTCCTGAAAAGATAGTAAATGGATGGGATTGATGTGTTTAAGCTATTCCCGGTATTTGCTAATTCTTTTTATATAATGTGGAAGTAGACTGCTTTTATATAGACCATGTACTGCACGTGCTGAAAGCTGGCCTAATGTCCTAAATATGCCGTTTAGAAATAGTCAACAACCGTTACCCCTACCCTTATTACTAATTTTGTTAAGGCAAAATCCGCTGCATTCTGGATTTTAACTAAGCAAGACTGATTTACTTTAATATTCACTGATCTTACTTACAAGTAACCTTTGAGTCAAAAGTTTTAATAACGACCAGAAAAAAATGCCAGTAATTTTAGATAGTCGACGGAGGCTGAAGAAGACGAAAAACAAAGAAGAAATTGGCAATAACAACAATAAACGAAACTTACATCATTCACAAACTCGATGAGTTATATTATTGCTGATACATGTGATATATACTCATTAATCTGTAAAATTACACTGCATGAACTATACTTAAATGATTACACTATGAAACTCTTTCAGTTGTCATTTAGATATGAACAAGCCATTGGGATCCTGGGTACTAGTGTGACAGTGAACTACAGACCACAAAGGAGAAAGACGAACTAATAAAAACTTTTTAAAATCATTAAAAGAGGTATGATAACACTTTATTTCAAACTTTATTTGTACTTTCCAAGTCAAAGATCATTAATTTATTGCAAAAATAATCGGAAAATTCCGGCTTCAATTCCTAGTACTCAGATTTTCATAACTCGCACAGTACGTTTGGGCACTTTTGTTTAGATAGAGCGTCTCGCGCGAATAAAATTGCGCGCAACATTTCAAATTTTCAAAAAAGTTGAAGATGATTTAAAATCTGTCTAAGCGTTTTTGTAGAGAAATAAAATAATTAGGTATATAAACTAAAGCCGAAATTTACAGTCTTACTGAGAATGTAAAGAGAAATATTGTTGTCACATATTATATCAAGATACAAACCTGCAAACCTCTATTTTTTACATTTAATACGTACAAATAAACATGAAAAATATTGAAATATATTGGATTGTTGTGGGTTGATTTCGAGAACCAACTCCCACAAAACGCTCTGACTCAGTAGTATTGTGATTTCTTAGAGTAGTCTATTTCGTATTTTGAAATTTGTTTTGTTGATTTTGAGGTGTAAGAAAGAACATTTTTACAAACGTGAAATATAATTCCCACGACTCAAAGATATCCAAATGATAGAAATGTTCATTTTAAATTTTCTGAGTGAAACCAGTCCGAAACACAAACAGAGGATGGTGTGCCTGTGGTTTTGCGACTGTTTATTTGATAACTTCTTTCTCGGCCTCAACAAAAACATATTCGATACATTTGTGAGAGAAAGCCATTTTAACGATAATATCAATCATTGGACCTCCCACGTAACCGACAAACGGACCTCTTACTTTTGCTTGTTCTCGCATAACGGATAGCGTAAGATTAAAATTACAATAACCTGGTAATACCCTGTCACCTAAGAATTAAACTTTGTCAACTTTAACCCAACGTCTTTTAATTTATGTTTGTAATCATCGACTCCGTAGGACAAGTTGGTGCGAGGAACCTCCCATAACTTCGCTGCGGTCTTACAGATAATCTGCTGAAGGTAACTCAGATCAGGAAGTGCCTTGAGAGTCACAATGTCAGCCATGAACAGTTTTCCTCCTGGCTTTAGAACTCGAAATGCTTCACGAAAGAAGTCTTCTCTGCTATTCATGTGAGGTTGTCCTTCCACACAAATAACACAATCAAAAGAATTTTCCTCATAGGGCATCTTCGTTCCGCTGCCGCGTGTTACAGTAATACCAGTGTCGCGCAGTCTTCGCTTCCCTATTTCCACGTTTGCAGCGCTGATGTCCAGACCTTGGATGTTGCAGCCATTCTGGGATTTGATTCTTAACATGCCAGCTCCCTGCCCACAAGCAACATCTAGCACGTTGTGATCAGCCTGTATCATGCTGCCTTCTAAAAGCTCATCATACACTGCTCCGTAACACAAAGGGTGTGGTATAGGATCGCCGGATTTTGTCTTCCACAATCCAAATGTGAGAAATCCATCATTCCAGTTATGGTTGTTATCCGCAACACGGAAATAAAACTCTGAAACTTTTTCTTCATGCTCTGTAAATGCCATCTTTATCCTAACTGAACTCTTTGATGATCAAGGACCTGCATTACAAGACAACGTTAATTGTGTCAACGCATGCTCGAATGGTAATTCCATGAACAAAAAAACTACAGCTTCCTTTGCTCAAGTCGAACTTTTCCAATAGAATGTGCCCATTCATGACAAATGAAACCACCAAACATACCATTATACCATTTCCTTCGTTGTAAATAGTTTAATCCTTGTGGATAGGGGCTAGCTAACCTCCGAATACGGCTCACCCCTTCAAGTGAAACTAAGAGATGGAATTTCTTCACAAATAAGTTTAATGCTATACAACGCTAATGCTATCGCGGAATTCCCGCGAAGTCGCTTTAATCTGCGCGGGTTTATCAAGACAAATTATAGGCGTCTAGATAGAAGTGGAAAAGATTCAACCTTTTCTTACTTTATTGATAAGAGAAGCAACGACATAAAGAAAAAGCAGTACGTGCGTGATGTAAGATGGAGCCGTAATCGATACAGCATAGGTTTATCAACATTCCTTCTCCTTATTCCTGGAAAGACGTGTTACCTCGATATCTTTTACTCAGAAAATGTAACACCAGTACAATGGAGCATCGGTAAACCAAGTTGTTAAGTACAGTATCTGTGACGCTTATCTTTTTGAATTTACAAGATCGCAAAAAATAGTTTTACCTTATAATTACTACGCATGCATTGGTACGATAGTTCCCCATGGCACCTACTTTTGCCTAGATTGAAACTGTTCCTTTGCAGAAACAATAAACTGTTTTCTGTTGTTTAAGAATGAAACGGAAGATAATGATTTGATTATGCATTACTTATAAAAACGCAAGCTGCTAAGCGTAGTTGTAAATTGTGGAATTATGATCAACAATAATTACGATTTCCCCCTTCACTTTCACTTTTTTTTCGTCGCTTCAGTATTTAATAGTATTTGTATTTTGGGTTTTTCTATAATCAGAAAGCTTGAAGGTTACATAATTTAGTCGATCTTTTAACTGCTACGAAACAAGCTTTTATAATTTATTTCAAGTTTGCTGTCACATCTGCATATGAATGATTAGCAAAAGGGTGTTGCCCCCTTCATTTACTTTCACTTCTTCGCGGACGCTTTGGTGGCGTTCGGTATCTTTTTACCGCCACGAAGCAAATAAAGACAGAAAAAGTAAAACCCTTTCGCTTTTCTACTTAACTGGTGAGAGCAGCAAGGTTATAAAAAGAAAGTAATACTCTTGTTGAAAGCGGAAGTCGCAGTCGATGTCGAAAAAGGTAGCGCTTTTCAACACGTAAATTTCCTCAATTTTTTTTGCAGAAAGACATGTATTCTCTAATATCCTCGCATGGTAAGTAAAGCATGGCAAAAAGCCTTCAAATGAAGTGGATTATCAAGAAGAATGCATTTGATCAATTTTGACAAGTTCAATTTATTGTTTCCAATACAGGCCCAAGTGTCGTCTACCTTATTTGGTGGTGGGTTGTAGTTCAAGTCCATGCAATTTACTGAGAGCAAATATGAACAATACACAACTGAGGTATCAGGGTCCGTATTATTTGGAACGGTGTATAAAACATCAACACTGTACGGTCAAAATTTCGTCCACACTAGACCGCATTGAAAAAGCAAACTGTATTTTTGTATGAGACCCTGCAAATCTTCTACCAGGAGAATCAGTTCTGATCGCCTCCAGATAACAAATCAAAATCCACAAGCCAAAAGAATCTTACCTGCTCTTTAAAGTCCACCGACCAACAGCTTGACAGTCAGGAGATGTTGATTCAAAAATTCGAAGCACGAAAATTGATAAGGTACAAGAAAACCCACGTGACGTAAATCAACAACCAATCAGATATCTAGTGGTTCCTTTTGTTTGTCCTAATAAGTTATGTAATTGAATTTGTTTTCTCGTCACGTATACAAGTAAATTGTGTCTGCGCATGCTCGAATAGTAATTCCATGAACAAAAAACTGAAGCTTCCTTTGCTCAAGTCGAACTTTGCAATGGGATGTGTCCATTGATGACAAATGAAAACTACAAAAAACATACCATTATACCATTTCCTTCGTTGCAAATACTTAATCCTTGTGGATAGGTGTTAGCTAGCCTCCGAATACGGCTCACCCCCTCAAGTGAAACTAAGAGATTGAATTTCTTGACAAACAGGTTTAATGCTATTCAACGCTAACGCTATCGCGGGTTTATCAAGACAAATTATAGGCGTGTAGATAGAAGTGGAAAAGATTAAACCTTTTCTTACTTTATTGATAAGAGAAGCAACGACATAAAGACAAAGCAGTACGTGATGTAAGATGGAGCCGTAATCGATACAGCATAGGTTTATCAACATTCCTTCTCCTTATTCCTGGAAAGACATGGTGTCTCGATATCTTTTACTCAGAAAAGAGCATCAGTAAACCAAGTTGTTAAGTACAGTATCTGTGACGCTTATCTTTCTGAATTGATAAGATCGCAAAAAGTAGTTTTACCACATAATTACTACGCATGCATTGGTACGATAGTGCCCCACGACACCTAGTTTTGCTTAGATTGAAATTGTAGTTTCTTTGCAGAAAAAATAAACTGTCTTCTGTTGTTTAAGAATAAGACAGAAGAAAATGATCAGATCATGCATTACTTATAAAAACGCAAGCTACTAAGCGTAGTTGTAAATTATGGAATTATGATCACAAATAATTACGATTACTTTCACTTCTTTGTCGGCGATTCAGTATAGTATTTGTATTTTGGCTTTTTCTACGATCAGAAAACTTGAAGGCTACGTGTTAATTTAGTCGATCTTTTAACTGCTTCGAAACAAGCTTTTATAATTTATTTCAAGTTTGCTGTCACATCTGCATATGAATTTCACTTCTTCGCGGACGCTTTGGTGGTGTTCGGTATCTTTTTACCGCCACGAAGCAAGTAAAGACAGAAAAAATAAAACCCTTTCGCTTTCCTACTTAACTGGTGAGAGCAGCAAGGTTATAAAAAGAAAGTAACATATGTTGAAAGCGGAAGTCACAGTCGATGTCGACTAGATGCTAGCGCTTTTCAACACGTAAATTTCTTCAATTTTTTTTTTCGCAGAAGACATGTATTCTCCAATATCCTTACATGGCAACTTAAGCATGGCAAAAAACCTTCAAATGAAGTGGATTATCAAGAAGAATGCATTTGATCAATTTTGACAAGTTCAATTCATTGCTTCCAATATAGGCCCAAGTGTCGTCTACCTTATTTCGTGGTCGGTTGTCGTTCATGTCCATGCAATTTATTACTGAGAGCAAATATGAACAACACACAACTGAGGTATCGGGTCCGTATTATTTGGAACGGTTTAAACATCAACACTGTACTTAAAACTCTCGTCCACACTAGACCGCATTGAAAACGCAAACTGTATTTTGAAAGAGACCCTGCAAACCTTCAACCAGGACAATCAATGCTGATCGCCTCCACATCACAAATCAAAATCCACAAGCAAAAAGAATCTTACCTTCTCTTTAAAGTCCACCGAACAACAGCCGGACAGTCAGCAGATATCGTTTCGATGATTTGAATGCACGAAAATCCGTAGGGTACAAAAAAATCCCTCTGCGTAAATCAACAACCAATCAGATATCTAGCAGTCCCTTTTGCGTATCCTAACGCGTTATGTAATAGCTCTCTTCGGAAAAGAGTGATAGCCTGGGACCCAAACTAAGTGCGCGCTCATCTATGGGACAAGTCGAGCAGCCACCTTGAATTATGACGAGACATGCAAGTTATTGTTTTTTTGTGCACAGATAACTTCAGGAACTTCATAGCCTGTTCCAGATTCTCAGATAGTGGGGAAGACGTGAAAGTAAAAGGCACGCGAAAAGTTGCTCTCCCCACCCGATTTATTTTCGTCTTCGCGCTTTCTCAATTCAGCGGACCCAACTATCTCGGAGCCTGGAACAGGCCAGGAACTTCACGGTCCGCGCGTATTTACCTTTGTACGAGTTGCGAGTTAGCCCCCTTACTTTTTCGGATGGTACAATAATTTTTTTTTTTACTTTGGTTACCCGGATCTGTCACTTACCATGAGCACATGAGTATACAGCACTGAATGTACAGTCTCATGTTCACAAGAGAACCTGGGTCTTGGTCGTAGAGAGAACGAGGCTAGCCGTGCTTAAACAAAGCTTTTTAAATCTCCTGAGACAAAATGGCTGCCGCGTGACAAAGGTCTATTAGATAAGCTTCGAAAAGTGTACATGAATGGAACGATCATCTAGAAATGTTTAGCCTTGCTCAAGCTATGGAAAATTCTAGGCAATTTTTCCTTATCCGAACACATATTTCTGAGAAAACAGTCGTTGAGTGCGCCTGAATAAATATAAGCTCGCTGTTCCAAAACCCGGCACCGAATGTTTATTGCAAAAGAAGCCCTTCTCATAGCGGAAATGTGTTGTGGAACAGCTTGGCTGTGGAGGTGCGGCAATTGACATCCCCTTATGTTTTTAAAATTAAAAAAACCCTTAGTTTAGAGATATGTAATATTTTCACACGGCCTTCTTGTATAGCGTGCAAGGAGGAAAAAAGAATAAAGAGGAGTAAAGAATCACTAGCTGGGTTACACTGCACTCATGGGTGTGCCACCTTAAGTGTAGCCTATGTTTGTTAGCTCTACCTAAAGAATCACTTGGTTACACTGCACTCATGTGTACGCCACCTCAAGAATCACTGGGTTACACTGTACTCACGGGGCTTAAAGCTCGCGTTTGGCTCGCGCTCTCTTCAAAGAAAAAAAACTACGGTCCGTTTCGCCAAAAAACAAGCTTTGTTTTCTTTAAAAAGTTTACATCATGTTGTGGCCCGAAAAATGTGAAAAATTTCTCCATAATAGAAGAGTTTTTTGCTAGGGTTAAACACGCTTGGCTTTCAGTAAGTTTCAATACAAAGGTGCAAGGAATTATCAGCATAATTATAGCACACAAACATTGTCATCTAACTCCTCGCACGTAGCCGGAATAATCCAAGTAGTGAAGCATATAGCGAAAAATCGCCCGCAAATGGTCTCGATAACTAAATTATACTAAACTTTGCGAAAGAAACTATTGTTTGTATCCATGTTTAATACCCATCGAAAAAGCGAGGAGTCATTGCATGACATTACTGGTATAGCAGAGGTAATATTCACGGGTTTCACGAGTTCTATGCACTATTTTTCGCCAAGAAACAACTTTAAAACCTCAATTCTTACCTTACAGTTGTCGGTTCTCTTACCTAGCTGGCGAACAAAGGGATGAAATCCGGCACTTCTCTTCCATAAGTAGCAAGCCGCACGTCAAGCCGCATGAAGTAAAATGCACTGCCTTCTCGCTACAAATATAATATAAACTAATGTCGTGGAGAATAAACGACGAGGAGGAAAAAAGGCCAGATCTTCGCCTCGTCGATGTATTCCAGCTACCAAGCCGGCGTATCTCCAAACTGAAGGTGGACTCGAAGTGGGACAAACCTTGTGATTTTTTTAGAAGCCCTTTGCGCGCGTAAACTAATTTATTCTGGCGCGAAATGAAAATAAACAAAATGTATGCTGAAATCTAATACACGAATATTTGCGCATTTTTGAGGAACGCGACATATTAAATGGGATTAAGTCGGATGAGCTGCCCGCGAAGAAAACATCTCTGCGTGGGATTGTATTTCCAGTAAAAGCCATTTGTGTCCCCTCATTGAACAGCCGGAGCTAGGCCTACAACTAGTCGAAAAGCTGGCTTATACGCTCGGAGTGGGGGAAAGGTAGCCCGGGAGGGGGACTCTGCATGCATATGAAAGGGGTGGGGATGCTCGTCGGAAATTTTGAATCAAACCCCTAAAGGAGACTGATCTGGGCGTAGCCCAAGCTTTTTTTGACCCCTAAAAGAGACCATGTTAAAACACAGACAATATATATATATTTTTATATTTTTTCGCCTGCAACCCTAAACGAGACCTTCACGGCTAAATACGATGGCGTTTTGTCCAGAACACCCTAAGTGAGACCAAAATCCGAAATTTACACCCCTAAGCGAGACGACGAGCATCCCCGTCCTTTCATATACGGAGTTCCCCCCCCCCCGGCAAAGGTAGAAACCCCGGGGAGCTCCCTTAGATTAAAGGAATGTCATTTACAAAGCTAGTGATTGTCAAACGACATCACTCTTATTCAATTGATTAAATTCAATTTGTCAAATGTTGCGAAGTTTTTCAGGAATTCATTCTAAAGGGCTGTATCGATATAAGTTGCCCTCCATATAACATAAAATTGGGTAGTTTCACGTTGTAACCACGTCGCAATGGTATGAAAGGTACCAAAAAAACAGTGTGCTGCACGTGCAAAGTTATTGAATGCTTATCTAAATCTAGTGCTTGTTTGTCGTTCATGTTGCCGTGGCCGCCGTCGTTGCTTATTCTATGTTTAACTGGCTCTTTATTCTGCTACGTATGCAAGTATGGTTTCAGTTTAGTGCTCTGATATTGTTTGCTAAGAAAGCCCAATGTATTTGTTAAAAAAGGACTGAGCTCGAAGCACTTAAAGTTGTTACGCATGGTTAAAGTTTCTCTTACCTTTTTCAACGTTTTGTGAGGAGCTTGCAAGTTCAGCAATAAGCAAGACAATGATAAATATGAACAGCATTTTAAGTTTTTTCTGTCAGCTTATCCGACAACAAGTAAAAATGACAAGTTGTGCAGATCACAGGACAAACAAATTTCTGCAATTGATCCTTCAAACAGCGGGCAGATTTCAAGAATAATAAGTTCAAAGGTAACCTAACCGGATGTCTAAGCATTTGCCCCAGCAAGGGGGCAACTTCTGCTTAGGAAGTCATAAGCAAGCTGAGGTCAATTCTAATACCCAGGGAAATCGAAATAAATAGATTGGACATACGTCTTGCAAAACGAGATGTGTTCTGGTTAAACGGTGAACATCAAGATTATTCGGAATTCTGAGACTTGTCTGAATAGCCCCTAGGGTAAGCACGCTTCCCATTCAACCCAAAATGCCGGAAATTTCGATTGGTACATCAAATAGAACGGACCATTTAGGTTTGATCCGACCTGAATATTTGGGAGCAGCTTTGAAGGTGGTTCACTTTGACCGGTCGGGTTATCTCGGTCGGTCGGACCGAAATGTCTCTTTGAGGGGGGCGTAAGGGTTTACGGTGACGCGGTTTTGCGTTATTTTTGGTGCGGTTTTGCGGTAATTTTTATTTTAACTCGCGGTATCGCGGTTTCAAAACACTAAGCGGTTTGCGGTTATTACAACCTTTAGGTCGCGGTTTTCGGTGAAAAAAAAAAAGTGTCTGCGGTGATAACACTCTTTACAACGGTCGGCATCCGGTTGTTTTGCAAGCGCGATCCAAGTGTTTTGTGTTACAACGCATCAGGGTTCATTATATCAGCTTACAATTTAACTCTGTGGTTTGCAATTACGGCCTTTTCCAGTTAGTACTTAATGTGATTAACCGTTTTGGCCAATGATGCGTCGACTTCGTGAAATCCCATGCCGGATGTTAGCTCGTACAGCCGTACAGCCTCTAGAGTACGAGTAGTCCCCCATTTTTCCTCAGGCATATTAGAGCGAGCGAAACGCGAGCGCCCGTGAAAATCACCCCACGCGAGAAAAGGTGACACGCGTGGGATGATTCTCACGCGCGCTCGCGTTTTGCTCGCTGTACTATCCCTGAGGAAAAATGAGGGACTACTCGTAGTCTATACAGCCTCGTGTTCTCGCTGCTTTGATTCAATGCGCGACAATGGCAACTGAGGTCGTCGAGGTCGCAACTGAAAGCGAAGAGGACGTAATAATTTATTGCGTGCAATCTTCTATGAAGAAGGAAAGAAAGGGGAGAATTTTAGAAGAGCTGTACGTTTTAACAATCGTCTTCTCCACTGAACGTGAACTCTTTACGAGACAAGAAGGTCACTATTCCAGAAGAAACATTTATTCCGCGTTCCACAACTAGCACAGGGTCGTCCAAAGTAATCAGTCACCCAATGTAAGACGTACAGGATCAGTGACAGAGTTTTTCAAACTCAAGGGAGATATCAATACTCCTTCAAGTACATGACCAGCATACTTGGCATTTGGTTAGTAGTAAATAGAGCATAATAGTATAGTGTAGTACAATATATCGTTAGCGTTATGATGGTGTGTTTAATACTACGCACAATGTTATAAGAATATATCACAAGTCTTGCTAACGTCAGTTTTCATATTGTGGCCTACATGTACGCGCGGTTTCGGTATTCGGGAAAAAATCCGATGCGGTTTGCGGTTTTTTGGCGTATTTCTGTGCGGTTTTGCGGTTTTCGGACCCCCCTTACGCCCCCCTCCTCTTTCCATTCGACAAAAATGTTGTCTCCAGTACCGCTTTTCGTATCCTGCTTACAAGAACGATAACCAAACGTGTGGTCGCTTGGGTCGGGTCTGAGCAACCGGAATGTACCGTTTAATTGAACCATATAGTTATTAGAGGAGACTGGTTATGAAAAGCGGCAAACATCAATGATAAAAACAACAGTGCTGCAGTTTATGTTGGAAGCACCCTGAAAGTGCACAATCCTTTGTCTTCTGTTGGCAAATCGTTACGGAATAAATTAATGCAACGTTTTTATTGGTCAATACAATCAAAATGATAGGAATTCTTTTGAACGTTGTGCACTTTCAGGTCCACAAAAACATATAACAAAGGAGTCTGACGGGTTTCATAACCATTCCACTCAATTAACTATGATTGAACACCTGGAATTTCTGAAATTCAAAACAGAATTTTTGTTGAATGGAAAGCTCCCCACGTTTACCCCTTTATCATCCGCAGAGGCTCCCGCTAGGTATCATAATAAAAAAGAGGCACTTATCACGATAAGGTAAATTTAGAACTTACTAAAAATTGATTTTAAGGCTTTTTAGTAGCTTCTACTTTTCCCTGTTTTCGTTCTCAGAACTATACCACTCAATAATACACTTTTTATGCCGCGAGCTCGCAGGTGTTTAATACAGGACACGAATATTTATATGGACATATCAAACAAATTAAAGATATAATTACAGTACTAAACGCATCTTAAAAAGGAAGTCAAGAAGTTACCCCCGTCCCCACCCCCCCCCCCCCCCCACCCCCCACACAAAAAAAGCCCGAACGAACAATTAAACTATTACGGTGGTTGGAAGTGCACTTCGTTCGTACTCTTCCGGGTTCTCCTTGAAGTTCAGCACAATACAGGGGAGTTGATTCTTCTATCGTTTGAGGATAGTAGGACGTGTTTATATCCGTTTTATGCTGTTCATATTCAGATGGGGTATAATCTTCTGCTTGGTAAGGCGGTAGAGGTGGAAATAGTTGGGTATCCTGTGCCTGCTCGGCTGTTATATCTTTAGCTTGTTGTAAGAGTTTCTCGAAGAATTAGTATTTTCCGTCGATAACCTAGGCAGAAAGCGATCATAACAATCAACAACACGGAAAGTGCACATAACGTAAAAATGGTAGCCATTCTTATGCTAGCAGTGACACAGTGATTATCATTACTGCGTGGCCACAAAAATACAAAACATGTTCTTTTTAGTACAATCAGCGTCTGTCACTCACGATTCCTTTGACAGATCATTGTTCACTTTTGGGCCTTTTTCAAAGCAGACATCCTTATTGCATTTTTCCTTCGCAGAACGGCTTTCAAAGAAAATACAATCATCTTCGTCCTGACAGTTTGGCCCGAGGCAATTGCTTCCTTTCATAGACTAGCTTGTTGCTGCACTAAGTCTCGCCAACGGCACATTGTGAAGATCCTTTTTTTTTTAATTTTTTTTATTGTTATTTTTAATAACATTTATTTGGTTACAACACTTCTAATGACAATACTCACATTTACATTGTGAAGATCCTTTGTTACAACTGAATCCAACACAACTTGATCCAGGAACGCAAGTATAAGCATAAGTTTCATTGGGTGATAAACACGGCCTACGGTGACTTGGATTACATACGCATCCCGGCTAAAGAAGTTGCATTTAATTGTGTGTCGCTGCATACACCCCCGCAACATTTCTCCCTAGGGGGTCGTCACTTACGGAAAAATTACGGAAACGAATTCGAGTCGAAAGGAGTCCAGTTTCCAGGCCGAGATGCCCCTGATAAAATTAATAGGAGCGGTTAATTTGCAGTCGCCAGTGATAGCTTGAAAATTTCTGCCTTAGTGCCACAGGAACACCAGATTAGGATGATTTGTTCCCACAAATGTGTTTCAGTCGCAGGAACTAAGGATGCAGAGAAAATGGTCGGCGAGACGAAGAGACGTTCTAACACTGAAGAGAAAGACGTTGCATTTTTTGAAGGCTATGATTTCCATCATGTCCAAGCGCATCTGCATCTCGACAACTTTACAGAGTACAATGCAGTAACAAAGAAAGGTAGGGCTTTGATTTCGCTCGAACGTAATGTTCCGTAATGTTAACAACACTCCGTTTTATGCAAATTTGTAATTTATCGATAGGGTAATTATTTACAAATGAACGATACTGCATAAAAAAGAAGCATAATTGTATTTTGCTTTTCTGCCGTTTTAAGGCAGCCCTGTGCGGTTTACATCAGTTCAGCTGGTACTGACCATATTTGAAAGATGCTTAGATTGTGGCATTATTGACGTCAGCCAATCAGCCAATCATTCGGCTATCGCAGGATATGAAGAATTCTGCAGATCGAGGAAGAAGGGTGTTATCCACCTCCGCCTTCGGCCTCGGTGGATAACACCCTCCGAGATCTGCAGAATTCTTCATATCCTGCGATAGCCTTCATATCCTGCGATGGCCGAATTCAATAATTGCTTTATTATTCATTAAAAATAATTCCAACTTTAAAAACAAGTTAAAAATGCTTACCTCGGTCGATGTTAAGTTCACATCGATAGTGCATCTTTTTCGGGAAATTTAGCAAATAAAGGTCTGCTCAGGTCTGCAGATATACTCCAAATAGAAGATGTTGTCCGTCGAGTTGACTTCTCACTGTTCTTGCTATGTTTTTAGACAATATTTCGCTGTGAAATGAGTACAATGTTCGCCCGACAGTTTCGCCATTTTGTTCAAACAACCAAATCAACTCAACCTCGTCCCCAGGTTTCGTCGGTCAACGGTTCAATATGACAAATTACTGAACCGATGACGTCATTTTGACGCCATCGGTTCAATACGACAGCTCAGCGGCTGGTTATGGTGAATTGTGCGTGTGGTTTTACCCAATCAGAAACGGGGAAATATTTTGCATGAATGATAACATTTGTTCATGCACGTTTGTTTGTAAAAGCATGGCAAGGAAAGCGGAGCCATCGATCCAGACTGAGACTTTTATATTATTTTCTTATTATATTACTTTTTCCGTCCGCCTTAAAAATTCACTCCTCTTCTTCCCCGTATTTGCCAAATCCTGGATAAAGTAAGTGGGGGTATTCAAGTTCATGGAACGTCTTCACGACCGTACCTTGGGTGCCAGAGACTTTTCATGCGCGGTTTCCGGTTTCGGTCAAGTCTTAAAAAGTGACCCGCGCGAAAACCTTCGCCGCTGGTGTCTTCGGCCGAACCCCGAAGACGTGTCGGCCTGCGGTCGACGAAGCTCTCCGTCACACGCGAGAAAAAATCTCTGGTACTCAGGGTATCACGACCGTGACATAAATTAAAGAACCATAATACATGTAAAATCTGAAATGACCCCAGAAATATTGGTATGAATGCATGCTTCAAGCGTGATTGGCTTTCTGCTAAAACTTGAGTTCATTTACGTCAGAAGAGAAAAATAAAAACTCTTTGTCGGCCTCGAGTCGTTTCTGTTTGTCCTGAATCTTTGACACGGTAACGCTGAACACCAGTGATAATTCACGTTGATTGTATAACGATCCTAAATAGGATTTAACTCACTCAGTTTCCCAGCCTTATGATCCTTAATCCTGATTAACATGACTTAAGAGTTTTTGCATTTGTTTATTATGATAGTGCTTGAGTGCGATCCTTAAGTTAGATAAGTGGGAGGGTAGCCTGTTCCACGCGTTCGGATAGTGGAGTGCGGCGTGAAGGAAGAGGGCGACAAAAAAATTAGGATGATAAGAAGGAGAGGGAGAGTGGAGGGACTTCCCGCTCTCACCGCTACCCCAGCCCCTCGTTTCTTTTCTGCTTACATCTCTTTGAGCTGTCCCCACGATCTGTACGCTTGGAACAGGCTAGTGGAAGGCTGATGATCTGAATTGTTTGTTTCCACACAGCAGCTCACAGTGCAATATTCGGGCATAGTTTCATCACAGGGCACCCAATCAATCTGTGTGTGTAACCGATTGTTAATTTATAGTAAATGTACTGGATTTACCGTTTGCTTCACCCATAGCGATATACAGGATATATCACTAAGTTTGTATGTAATTCAATGATATTACCTCACCTGTGGTATATTGTCGTCCTTTTGCCTTAAAAGCGGTTTTCGAGCGATTTTGAAGAATTTTGAGTTTGGGATTTTTTTGCCCTGCTGACTCATGATCATGTTACATAGGCGTACGGGCAATTTTTTGCCAGGGGGGCGGTAAACCATTTGCCCAAAAAAATTCTCGCAAGTTGTCAAAACAGTCGAAAAGAAACGAGGGTCATACGATGCAGGAACAGAGGCCGTACTGGCATATGAAAGTGGCTCGATACAGTTTTTCAGGGTCAATACCTGCCAAGTTTGAGCATAAACTACGTCGCCATAAACATTTGGAAAAATTGCCACTACAGTTGTTTCAGATAAAGATGAAAATTTGTTATGATCAGGGTTGCAATGACATGGGAGTTGTCATAGCAACAAAATGACGCCCTTACCTATTATACTTGCAGCAGTTTTTCTCACTGGGAACTGTTCTAACAAAATAGTTCACGGGAGGTTTTTCGTCCAATAGTCGCCTCGATGTTCGTGAAGTTAAAACGGATTCTGTAAGTACGTTATTGAGATATTTTGGAATGAAGTTTTTATTGTTAGAAATACGGTAAAAAAGGAAAATCTTGATGTTTGGCCTTTATCTGAAGAAAACGAACCGCTTTTGATACGCAATTTCACCTGATAGTAGTTTCAATCTTTTTAAAAAAGGTGTGAAAGGTCATGGAGATAGCTCTGGCCAATTGCTACAAGGAAGGATTTGATTAGTATGTATCATGGCGCCCTTGTTAGCGGTTTTTCAAACATTTCGGTCTACTTTAACAAATTAATGAATAATTTTTAAACCGCTCGATAGATTTTTTTTTTAAAATTAAGATTCTTCTCGTAAAATAAACTGAGAATTAGTCAGCCCCTGCACTTTTCACTTTCAGACCCACTGCTGAGGCTATCTGCCATACACTGTTCTACGAGCGGAAGTGATTCTAGAAAGTTATGCGGAAGTTTATTCGAATCAATTCACGACTGGAAATAGCCCATTCCAGCTAGTGCAGAGCAGCACAGTGCCCAATATAAAAAATAAACAGCATATGATCCCCTTCCCTTATAACCAGAAACTCATCACGTGCTAGGCAACCACTGTCTCGTGTGAATGTAACTGGATTATTACGAAGACTTCAGGTTAAAATAAAAAAAATTATTTCTTCAAAATTATAATAAAGTAAACATGGAAACGTCTTTAAAAAGTGGCTTTGCCCAAATTTTCTCTTCCTGCCCAAAAAAATGTATTGCTCAAAATTTGGGGGGGGGGGCTGCAGCCCCCTCGCCCTCCCCCCCCCCCCCCCCCGTACGCCTATGATGATGTTGACCATTCACGGATGAGAAAGGAGAGGAAACTGGAAACCATTGCGAGAACTGATTTCAGTCGTATCCTTGATTAGCTGAAGAATTAACAATGAAATTGAGAACCTCCAACAACGTCTTTCTTCTTTGTGAATTCCTCCTTGTTTCGCTGAACATCATCTCTGCATCCTTAGATGCTAGGAATGAGACAAGTTTGTGCGAAGACTGTCGCGAAAGTCAAATCTGTTGTTATAAAGACTGCCTTTGGGGGTCAAACTGCCTAGGACGTGACTGTGAGCACGACGATCATTGTTCTGATGGCGAAATGTGTAGCAGAGATGTATGTGTTGTCAAGAACGGTACAAGTCGTTTAGGATGCTATTGTGAACACTCTGGTCAATGTGCTATCGATGAGATTTGTTGCGACTGGAGATGCGAATTAAACGATTCGAGCTGCGATGGCTGGCGGTCGCGTAGCTGTCTGCGCGACGAGCATTGTTACTTTGATGAAATATGTTGCGGCAAAAATTGTGTCAAAGGAAGGACCAATAAGTTAGGATGCCACTGTGAAAATGATGAAAATTGTTCTGAAGGTCTCCTTTGTTGTGGTTTTTCCTGCGTTAATGTCTCAAGATGTTTAGGAAGTCTCTGTGTACGCGACGAGGATTGTTCTGATGGTGAAATTTGTTGCACTAACCGATGTATCCACCGGAGCAAAACTCATTTGGGATGCTCGTGCTTCAACGACGAACAATGTTCTAAGGGTCAACATTGTTGTAGCGACATATGCGTGGATGCTCCCAACTGCTTAGGACTTCAATGTCTTGGCGACTGGCACTGTTCTGTAGACGAGCTTTGTTGTGGTTTTGTATGTGTCAGCAGGAATGATCATGTCGGTCATATAGGGTGTTCATGCCTAGATGATAAACAATGTTCTGCTGATGAAAGTTGCTGTAGTTCTACTTGCGTCAACGGGACAAACTGCTTAGGTCGCCACTGTAAGAGGGATACAGATTGCTTTCTATACACTTCCTATAATTACCATAGAAGAGGGATCGAAAATTGTTGTGGAGGTGTATGCATCGACGAATATTCAAAAGTAAGTAGTTTAGGATGCTATTGTCGATACCACGGCTCGTGTTTTACAGGTGTTGAGTCTTGTTGTGCCAATACTTGTGTAAATGGATCAAGTTGTGTCGGATTCAGTTGTAACGATGAGTCTCCAAAATGTGCACATGGCGAGACTTGCTGCAGCAACAACTTTAAGTGTGTGATCGTGAACGGAACCGATTGTCTCGATCAAAGCTGTCAGGATGATGCTGATTGTGGTTTCTTTGAAAACTGCTGTGAAGGAAAATGCAGTCGTATCTGCATTGGAAAAGACCGACAAGTGAACTACGATCCGTCAAAGAAATCGTGTGAGTCAGACAAGGATTGTACTAAAAAAGATTATGGGTATTGTTGCAATGGCCAATGCAGTAACCATAGCGTTTGCTTCACTCCACTCATAACGACACTGACTGTTTTTGTTTCACTTGAAGTCTTGATTTTCCTCATTGCTACCTGTGTAAAACTATGTTGTCGACTGAAAAGACGAATTCTTCGAGGAACTCTCTTACTACAATCAGAAGATATAACAACCGAGCAGGCACTGGATTCCCAACTTTTTCCATTACTACCGCCATACCAACCAGACGATTATGCTCCGCCTGAATATGAACAGCATCAAACAGATATAAATACGTCGTACTACCCTCAAACGATAGAAGGCTACGAGCCACCTCCCTCTTATACTGCTGAATTTCAAGGAGAATCCGGGGGAGAACATACAATAATTTAAAATTTCAAGATGTGACAAAATAAATAAATAATTTAAAAAGAGCAGGAAGCGATAGAATAAAATGTGAAACATTTTTTTGAAAAGCTCAATTGGTTAAAGAATTATTAAGCTTTGATTTTTGAATTTTCAGCCATTTTGTTACTATTTTTAGCAACCTCGTCCCCAGGGCGCTTTTCCCTGGCTTTGGGGGCGGGGCGGGAAAAGGCCCTGGCATCGGCCGGTCACATGACCACCAAACACCCAGCATTTGTGGGTGTAATAAATTAGCATTGAAATTAGCATACGATCGCATACGATAAACATGGCCGGTAGACCAAAGTTTTTATCAGTGCTTCGCCGGGTCGGTTTTTCCCTGAGTAACGGTAACTTCCCATCGCTTAATTTTAAACCTCTGCAAGTCAAGTGTTTCGAATCTATACTGCAAGGCCAGGATGTCATTGGAGTCTTACCAACTGAATTTGGCAAGTCGATGCTATTTCACCTTCTGCCCCACTTCATTCCTGTGAAGAAAACCAAGAATATAGTTATTGTGGTATGTTTCGAATCTATACTGCAAGGCCAGGATGTCATTGGAGTCTTACCAACTGGATTTGGCAAGTCGATGCTATTTCACCTTCTGCCCCACTTCATTCCTGTGAAGAAAACCAAGAATATAGTTATTGTGGTATGTTTCGAATCTATACTGCAAGGCCAGGATGTCATTGGAGTCTTACCAACTGGATTTGGCAAGTCGATGCTATTTCACCTTCTGCCCCACTTCATTCCTGTGAAGAAAACCAAGAATATAGTTATTGTGGTATTTCCTTTGAATTCCATCATCGAGGACCAGCTGAAAGTTTTAAAAGCTCGGGGGATAACTGCTGATGTCTTACAGCTTGCGGTAAACATGAACGAACCGGCCGAGAACTTATTTGAAAAGGAGCAAGAATCGAGTGAACACATGGCCAAGGAATCCCCAAAGCTTCCTCCAGACGTAGTGAATGGCAACACGTCCATTGTATTTGCCAATCCAGAGGCTCTGTTAAGTAAGGAAGGACGAGAATTAATGGGAAGCAAAATTTTCCAAGAGAATGTTGTTGCTTGTGTTGTTGATGAGGCTCACTGTGTAGAATTATGGTAAGTGCGTGAAATGATGTTTACTATAATACTTGTTTTTGAGCGCTTGTCTTGAAAAACAAGAGATTATTGCTGCAACGAGCACAAATCTGCTCTATACCCTGCTTATAAACCGTGGCAAATGTTACTCTAGAATATGGACTACAGCTGACTACAGACCTTGTCACCTTTTTAAAATGAAGCCGCGCGTGAGAAATTACAGTCTTCGTATGAGAATCTAATGTCGAATAATCTCCGCAAAACGGCTATTCGGAAAAAAATATGAGTTGTAAACGAAAGCGTCACTCCAAAGGATGCTACTGAAAAAAACTGAGGGCATTACATGCAGCTACATGCTCTTGAACCACTTGCAATGCATGTATTAATCTTCCCAAAGCCAGGGAAAAGCGCTCTGGGGACGAGGTTGTATTTTTAGAAACATATTAAAGTACATTTCAAGATGCTCATTTTCTAAAGCAACTGAGTTTTTCCAAAAATTTTTCACATTTATTTATATCACGTCACGCTCTTTTTAAATTGTTTTATTTGTTTTGTCATAACTTGAATTTTAAACTTTACTGTCAATCTTGTGACGTCATTTTCCCGCCAAAAACTGTTAAAATCGAAAATCAAACTGCAACATACGATTTTTTTGGAATACAAAGTTCTACCATCCAGCAAAGTTTGAGCTCAAACGAATAAAAAATGCAGAAGTAGTTCCAAGGATGCCCTTTTAGGCGTCCTATGTGTCTACCGTGTTTGGACGAACCATATCCCTACGAGTTCCATGCGTTCCTTGATCGGTTAAGCTAAGCAAAATAACACTCAACATTATTACATATTTAAGGTTCAAATTAAAATTTTAGAAGTGCACAGGGTGAAGATATTTTTAAAAGACTATGCAGAAACCCACTGGCAAAAACATCAAATGTTCGCTTCAGTTTAGTTTATTCTTATTTATAATATTTACCACAGGCATCCATGCCAAAGCTCACGTTACGAGTGTGTGTATGTAAATTAGCTTGTTCCAGGCTCCGAGATAGTCGGGCCCGCTGAATTGAGAAAGCGCGAAAATAAAACGGGAGGCTGAGAGCCTAGAACAGGCTATATGTAAATTAACTTTCTCAGAAGACAGTCGGTGTCCGCGTTACAAGCAACCGTTGAGATGAGAAATAAAATACTGAGGTCTGCGAACGCTAAATTTCATTATTCTTACTTATTTTTCTATAAAATAAATAAAGGAGACTTACCTTTAATGTATTCCTGTGTTTTTTGGTATGAATTCATCGATTTAGTAGGTTTTTTTGGCTGTTATTGTTTGACGAGAGTGACAGAGGTTGTTCATACAAAGTACAGTTGCTTGTAACGCCACAAGGTCTCTCTTGTGAGAACATTAATTTACATAACACACTCGTAACGTGAGCTTGGACCCGGGGGGGGGGGGGGGGGCGGGGGCTGCTTGTTGGAAAATTTCGAGAACACCCCCAAAAGGTACCAGAATCTTGTTTTAGAAGAGAAGCGTGTCCCATATTCATTTCCACCCTAACAATAACAACTAATTATATAACTGGCACAAATACGTTTTTCAGATCAATAGCAGTGGGCTATAACCTTACCGCAGGCCCCTAAAAGGTACCGAGACAATTCTGGCAGCAGTCATTTTAGGTCTTAGCACTCTAAGTGAGCGGTACCAATCCACAACTTTAAATCCCTAAAAGGTACTACGAGCACCCCCGTCACTTTTATAATGGAGTACCCCCTCCCCCCCCCCCCGGGAGCTTGGGACGCCTGCGTATTCACATTGTACCGGAGTAACGTAGGAATGAAATAAATAAGAGAAAACAAGAGAAAGAAAGAAAGAAATTTCTTTGATAGAGTGTACGATGGCCAGAGGAGCTTAGCTTTCGAGCTAGCCACCGCTGTATTATGAAGGGAAACACTTAACTCGCTAGGTGCCAAGGCAACTATGGACGATTATACGTAGTTACTTTGAGAGTTAAGCAGAATTCGTTTGTATTGTTTTTTGAACTGGTAGCTAAGTCTTTTTATGTTAGTAGGAATCTCTTCCCAGATGTTGATACACATTAACTACATAAACAATGGCAATATCTTTCATGACAAAAATAAAAATATATATATCAACCGCTACATAATTGTAATAAAAGGTTGACAACAGATTCAACAAAAACTTCCGCTAAAATAGAATAGCCTGTATGGCAGGCTTTATAAGGGGAAGGCGGGCAAGGGAGAATTTGGGCGCGCGCAACTTGCTACGCAGGCTATATCGTGTTAAGTGGTCCACGTGCCCGTTGATCAACTGCAAAAATGCATGGTTATTTCCATTTCTTTTTTGTTTGTTTGTTTTTGTACAATATTACAAAGTGCGACAGCTATCGTTTTTAATGACGATTATTACACTAACAAATCCGAACAATCACAAAAAAAAACATTCTGAATTAGGCAGTTACTACCTCTATTTTAAACTGCCCTTCTAAGAGCAACAAGGACGATGTGCATAATAGGCTAAGAGAAGAAAAAATATATATATCCCGTTTTAGTTTAGAAGAAACTTGCATAAAATCGCGCATCTTAAGCGAGGCTAAAAAGGGTACCCTTTCCAACAACGAAAGTGTTGAACGTGTCGAAAGGCCCGGAAACCTTTCGGGCCCGAAGAAAAATCTTAAAATTAAAACTTGTTGAACTCTAGCTCACAACCCAGTCAAGTTTGCTTTGTTAAGTATAAAACTGATAGTTTCATTTTATCATTTTCAGAATTATTGAAACTTTGTTATCAAACACGGCAAACATAAAATAGCTTTCTGGATCCGAAAAGACCGGGACTTTCGAGGAACGGGCCTTTTAGCTGGACCTGATCAACTTGTGCCATTTTTATAAAAACGTGACCAGCAGAACAATATAGTATCGTTTAATCTTTTTCTTTAATACTGTATACATGTGTGGTGAAATTATACCCTCAAGGCGAAGATTGATGGCGATTAGGTTCATTCCTAGTCAATCATCATCTTTTAAAGTCACGTTTCAGGAAATCAAGATCTTTGCCACTGACTACGGCCCTCGACATTAGAGGCAATGAAAACATAGGGTCCTAAGGTTCTTGACCCACCATCTACCTTTCCCCTTTGCCAATAATAAAAGGTCGTCGTTCAATTAAAGGTGAACTGGTTATCTTTCATTTTCTGCGTTTTTTAAACTATCACTGGTTGCCTAGTAACTGAGGAAAAGTTAATCTCAATTGGTTGTTTGATCCCCTGTGTTGAATTCATATGAATCATCTTTACTAAAACCTGCCTGCAATCTAAATAACCCGCTAAGTATGACGTTCCTCTTCTTCGTTGTGTTGTTCGCTAAAGTTGCAAGTTCAGGACAAAACAGGCCAAATGCAGGTAAGAGTTGAGATAGTTGCCCAGGTTTTTACACCACAGGAAGCTACAAGCCGCCTGTCAATGGCATCACGCGCTATGAAATGAAAACTCTTTCTGTCCGAGAACGAATTGAAATCAAGTTACTTTGAAGACAGAGGTTGTTTAAAAGGAATTCATATCAAATAAGGCGTAATGAATATTCAAAGGACAATTTTAGAGTGCGTGCCTCGCATGGATGACTGTTTCCTTCTAAGCGCGGGCCTCTCTCGACCAACTGCGATGAAGTAATAACCGAAAATGCATGACAGTTGTATCTTCTTATATATTCTCAGTGTTACTGTCATCATAAGATCAAAGTCGTAGAACAATGAATACTTGACCACGCAAACTAACTAACAAACAAAATACGGCGAAAGTGAGCAAAAACAAGAGGGATCTTTTTCTGTTGTGATTCCAGGGAAGGGAGGGGGAGGGGGGGGGGTGGGCGGAGTGAGGGTACTCCGGAAAGTAACAAGGATCATACACACATACATACATACACACATACTCACACACACATACATGTGATACATACATACATGTTTTATTTATTTGGAGTCTTATACAATAAATAGTATATAAAATCAACTATTTCCAAATAACTAAAATTACAAACAACAAAAAATTCCTAACCATATATGGCTAATAAGTTATTAAGGATCATGATCGAAGGGTTTATGGGGGGATTTCAAATTTATTGTGGGATTTTTTGGGCTAAGAAAATTTGGAAAGTTCCTTTTTTGGGGGAGGGGGGGGGCGGTGCCGTGAGATTTTTAAGTACGTTTTTGAGGGGTGTGGAGGAGTGGTTCAAAACAATCTGAAAATTGGTATTGCATGGCACCTCTCAAGTATGCCACTTGAGTAAGTAAAACCCAGACTGCTTTGCGGTTGTCTTATTTACATGCAAATTTTTCGCTTATCTGTCACTTTTATTGTTTCTTTCCTATTAATTACTAACTTATCTTACATTAGAATTTTGTTGTTACTTTCATTAACGGTTATACTTCTGAAGATGTATGTGGAAGCATTCAAAACGTCAGTGAAATTAAACGTCAAGTCAAAAGTTATATTTTTCTCGTCATGCGTTTTTTCCTTATGTTTATCATCGCAGTTTGCGTGCTGTTATTTCTTATCAAGCTACGATGGCTAAAGAACAGGAGTATTTATAAGTTGGCAAATATCAAACCCCCAAAAAATCCCTGGACCAAAATTGAACCCCCCCACACCCACAAATCCTATGCCCATACTTATAGAGACATGCAAACTTAAAACTTATAATTTTTACTTTCTACATCTAAATTTTTCATCTTTCAATTTTTACTTTCTACATCTAAATTTAATCTTAAAACTTATGGTGGCCATTCTTTTACTATTGCTGCACCTTCTGTTTGGAATGCACTTCCATTCGAACTTAGATCTTGTAATTCCCTTTCTTCTTTTAAATCTAAGCTCAAGACTTGGCTTTTTAAAATTGGTTATGATGTTGTCGTATAAAATGATGATGTTTTTATAGGATGACAATGTAGTTTTGTAGTTTTTTAGGTTTAGGATTTTGTTGTTATTTTTATTATGTAAAGTGCTTTTGGACCATTGGGAATTAGCGCTCTATAAATACTGTATATTATTATTATTATTATAAAGATTTTCGCTGCTAATATTTTCATTAAGGGTATGTTTCAAGTCCTTAATTAGCAGTGTCTCTTTAACTTTTACAATGGATATCAGACTTTCCTCTTGCCAATATGTCAAAATGGTCCCATTTTTAGGGCCGTGACTTAAACCCCGGATTAACCCCTCACGGGGCCCCACTCCTCCCTGGGGTCGTGTCACTCTCACAGCTACCATTCTGGAGCGAATGTGACTGTTTTTTTTCTTCTTTTTTTATGGGTCCTTTTTTTAGATAACGTCGACCACAGCAAATATTGTGGATGCACAAAGAACAACTTCCCACACTGCAACTGCTGCTCGGATTTTAAAGAAGTCAGCTTTAAAGGTATCATAGTTTCAAGTACTACTGGCAGAAATATCAATTAATTCAGACCAAAATTAATCCATACTTGCTCAATTTTACGACCCTATGGCGATTGTCCTGATCGATTATGGGTTGAATGCAGCTTAACTCCTGGTGACAAATTTTTACATTGATTTCAAAAGGAGAACTGCACGGGATATTACTGAGAATGATTATTTGATTAATGGTCCAATTTAAACCGGAAAGAGAACAAAGGCATGTGATCCGCTGATAATAATGTTTGAAGAGTGACGATATTGCACAATCTGGAACCGAACTCCGAACCAGGGGGATTGGGGGTGGGGGAGGGAGGAGGGGGCTCTTACTCATCTTAAAAGAAAATGTACTCCTGTCGTATACCTGCTATTGACCCAAATGGTACCTCTTTTGCATACCTGGCTTAAAACGCAGCATCTCTTTTAACTGCTGTAAATACACCTTTTTTATCAATAAATCACTGAACCAGGAAGATGACTGGCTGTTAGCTCTTTATATGAGGTCCTTTTACATACCGCAATGAAAAATTTCCCTACCCTTTCATATATAGCCTGTTCCACGCTCCAAAGTCGCGCTTATGTTTTCGCGAGCCTTTCGCTTTCGCGTCATCCCTACTATCTGATAGCCTAGCTGGAACAGGTGACATCCTCAAAAGGTACCGGCCCTTTCGGACGGAGAGTGAGGTTATAGCGAGTTCCCCTCCAGGGTTTCGCCGAACTTCATTGTCATTGACTGGCTTAATGCCTAATTCCAGGTCTCGAACGGTACTTACTTAAACACAAGTTGCTTGTTTTTATTTGTATAGTGCTCCTCAAGGAGAATACCGCTATCCCACAGACACTACCTAGGATCATTTGCACCTATCCCGGCGTGCCACACAAGATAGCTAGGCTGATACACAACTGGGCTCCACTGATAAAACTTGATCGGAATGAGGTGTGGCGTCCATCAGGAATAGAGCACTTCTTGTCCAATACCAAGTTGGAAGGGTGTGGTCAAAAGCCTGAACCCTCTTCGCTGACAAGTTCCAACCTCGAAAGGTACAACACAAACAGTTATCTCACCACCAAGGAAAGCCTCAGCTGTCCTTCATGTACTGAGCCTGTTTTTCTTCGTGGCCAACACCCAAGGAACGTGCCATTAAACGTCATCTATCGAGAGCATAAGAACTTCTTGGAAGTCGCCTACTGGACGTTCTTCCCGTACAACCGAGGAAAGAGGGTCTGCTTTGGATATGTTCAAAAAGGGTGTTTTCTTTTGGGGAAAATTTGGGGCCGCTGTCCTTGTGGAGAGAACCTAGGTTGCATTGGGGAATATTCAACCTTTGGACACCATGTTGGGGATTGGGAGAGAATTACGGTTCGATTTCGAAAAGTCAATAACGACTATCGGATCTTTTCCATTCACTTGTCGATCCATGGCATCGACGTTACAAATAAGTTCGGTGGAGAATTTCTTTGGCAAGATGGTCAGTTCAAGAAGCGAGATCAAACGATAGCCATGTATGGTGGTATTCATGCAGTAGTCTACTCGTCCGAGGGCTCGCACGGGATGTGGCCGTCAGCTGGGAGACATGAGTACAAAGTCCTTCCAAACGGAGAAACTCTAGTAGACTACACCAGTAGTGGGTTAAGCTGGTATACATGGGAAAGATTGAAACCCGTGCAGTACGATCCTAGTGGTCAATACAGCGGAGAGTTTAAGTTCCTGGGGTTTAAAGGCCGGTGGGGAAACAGAAAACAGGGCTGCGGTATCGTAGGGATGGCCATTGGTGAATGTCAGCTTAATAATGGTCCAGAAACTCCCTCTAGTTTCCCTAACTACCATACATATTGAGGATAAGTCGTAAGATATCGCCATTAATAATTGTCATGTCTTCTTCAAAGAAGAACAAAGTTTCGTTAACTTTGCGGAACATTTTAAAATCATTTGACTATAACGCCAACCAGGAGCCCATCAAATGGAGCCTCCATCTCCATTAATTTCTTGAGTCAACCCTTTCCCGAGTAGATTTATAAATAGAACGGCTAGTTTCCCGCGAAAAGTGTCATATTTCTGTGAGTCTCGTGTGTCACCGTGAAAAAATAAAATTGGATGAAGTCGATCTCAGGAGCCCGTCCTTCGACCGTTTTCCTTTTTTCCTTTACGTCCATTTTTACAATCTTACAGCCGCTGGGATCTGGGTATCATGAAATAAAAGTTAATGAATTACCCGACTGAGACTGAGCATGAAGCGATGGGACAAAGGCAGCGAACTGAGGATCACGGAAAGATTATCTTTGCGAGGGTTTTTTTTTTGTCGTCATACATCCCACATTTAAGCATGCACCTTGAAAAGAGTCGACGATTAAGCGTTCTGAGGACGATTTGGAACTTTTCGATGATCAGCGCCGGAAAAGTGCCAGGATCATTTGATTTTTGTCATCACCGTGGAGTGGATTTCGCCAGTTAAGCACCGCGTGCAAAAGCGATGACCTAAGTAGCAACTAACGAGGAATGCTTCAGTTCCGAAATTTGAGAAATTGCAGTCTTCCTTTACAACTGACTTGTATCACTATGAGAGTTGCCTGATAAAACTGGCACTTGAAAAGTTGAACAGAAGACAACACTGAGTTGCTCGACCGTGAAGCTAATTAACTCAAAAGTAATTTGCTAACGGAGGAATTTGTGACATCGCGCTCCATTCCAAAGACCCACTTATCTCAAGAAAAACAAAATGAATTGTATCTGCGCCAAAAGAATTATGACTGACTAACAGGATAATTCTCAGCAGTTAATGTAGAAGTTTAGGCTCAATTCCTTCCTTCGAATTCGCATCGGTAGATCACTTTTTTGCGAGAAGACAATGGCTGGATCCGGCGTTACAAAACATAGCAGGGAATCATCACACTAGCTGACGGACAAAAGAACCACAGGGACTACAAGTATTTATTCAGATAAACGCATTTCGGAAAAAAAGAAAGAAACCTTGAAAAACTAGAAATTTGATTAATATTGAGTCATTTAGCCGAAATAACAACCTTAACGCTCAAAAAAATTGGCTAAAGAAAACGAATCCTGTCAGAACTACAGACTGCAGGTAGCAGTTAATCATTATGCATGTAACAGACCAGCTTCATGGCCTCTTAATGTGAGACAAGCAACCAAAATTAAGATTAACATAGTTAGAGTTTAAAACTCTCCACAGTATAATCTACCCGCAAGAAGGAAAAAAAAAAAAGAAAATCCCTGAGGGATGAAAACGCTAAAGTCACGTTTCACTAGCTTATGATTGTGTTTGGCCTGTCAACAACGAATTTCCTGCTGTTTGATGAAGAACAATAGCAGTGTGATTTCGTCATTGTGATTGGCTCTTCCTACCGTAAGCGCGCGAAGTCTCCCCTGGGAGCCGTTCTAATTATAAATCTCGGGAAAGGGTTGACTCCAAGGGCTTGTATGAGAGATGGAGGCTCCATTTGATGGGCTCCTGCGCCAACTAAACTTGGGACTACATGTCTTCAAGTTATTAAAATATTATAACCAGAGCTGTGTAACGAGATGGATCACTGTAGCTGATCACTGATAATAAAATGAGAGTTTTTTGGCCTTTTTATAGCTGTTTTATGTTCCACTGTTTCACCTAAAATGTCCAAACAAGCTTAGAAGAGGGGCGGTCTTGACCGAATCTTGTTTTTAAGCTTCTCTATCAAAAAAAAGAACTTTTTTTGCTAGATAATGATTTATCAGCTGGATAGCGCTATCCGACTTTCGTTTGAACAATTGAGACCTTACCTGTCCGCCTCTTGAACAACCAGGGCCAGAGTTTAGTTGTATTAACCTTGGGCAAGAGTTGAGGCAAATTCTTTTGATCTGAAAAATATGTACCTTCAGTGACATCTATAGCCGGGAGACTGTAATTTTGTTACCTCAGATGCTCTATTTAATTTATTCTTTATATTTTCTTGATCAGGTATGAGTAAAAAGCTAAAAGCCACTTGTCAAAAGTTATGATATGGTAGAATGACTGGAATGAAATGACTTCAGCTCGTTTTCTAAAGTTTCAACCAGACACTATAACCTAGGAAAAATCGAGGGATCATTAACCATTGGAATATATCATTATTGATTTCTATTGGAAAATCATCGATTTCAATCGACGTCACAACTTTTTTCCTTTATCGATTTCTATCGATCGATAAGGAAGTCATATTCATCAATGATTGATATCGATTACTATCGGCTATCGGTTTATTGATTAACTACGTCTGGCACAGACGAAACTGTAACGCAGGTTACACTGGGGTAAAACTCTGCGATTCACGTATCGAGAAGATTAAGCGGCTCCCCGTTCCCTTTATATGGGAGCTCCCCGAGTTCCTACCTCTCCCCTACATACACCCTCGAGTTGAGAGCCTAGAGTTTTTTTAAAAAAAATTATTTATTAATTTTTGAGATTTCCTGTTATTTCTGGGTTCACTCGTAATATTAGATTTCCGAAAGAGCTCTCTGCGGTAATTCAGTATCGTATTTCAGTGGCGTCGGTGTCTTTCAGTTTTCTTCACTCACTGCAGATCTCTAATTTGCCACAAGACGATGTTGCTCGCATTTTCTATTGTGCTTCTCGCCGGACTTGCGAACTCGGCACAACCAAACGACCAAGGGATTGGTAAGAGAAACCCTTTCTATAAATTGTAGTTATGTACACATTTTCGGGGCCGTTTGAAATGTACAGGAGCTACGTCATGTAGATTTCCACTTCACTTCTGACGTACTGCACAATATTTCCATCTTATAGCCTACAAGCACCATAAAACAAAAACCAGTAATCAAGAGAACATTTCAATTATTAGTGTTTTTTTTATTGAGGAAACCAAAGGAGAATCGGAGTTAACGTGGTGCGACTGTGGTCTTTTTAGAGCCGGATTGTCACGCGTTCGGAAGCCATCTTGTCAGTGCAGGTCGTTAAACAAGTTAGAATGATTTGTTTGTCAAATAATTTCCATAAAACGCCGGAATTAAAAAAATATATAACCTGTAAACCTTAGGTAGCTGCGAGAGATTTTACGGACAGCAAATTTAAGACAAGCACCTCGTTAGAATATGCCCTGTCGCGTTTCAGAATCAACGAATGAAAGCAGTTTTTGGGGATCCTTGCTGGAACACAAGACCCAATATGGGCTCCTATCCTTTATAACTAAATGGTGTCTTTCCATCAACTGAATTCCAAAAATTAATGCACCAGGACAATTTGAAACTGTTCTCTGTCTCTTATTGCTACGAATGGCAAGGATAAACATGGATTAAAACGTTTTCAATTTTTAAATGCAAAAAGCAGCAAAAAAATATGATGGTTAGAGCTCCTTGAAAAAAGTTGTCTGACATCTTCTTCATAACTCCAAAAAGCATTTTGTGTATGGAATGATAAAATTTAGGCAGAGAATTAACAGCAAAATCCTCGTGACATTAATCCTCTTTATAAGGCACTTGATCAATGAGGCGATGAATCGGGGGGGGGGGCGTATTTAGGGGGTAATTAACAAAGGATGCAAAACACAGTGTTAGTCGCAAACTTTAAATCAAGGAGAGGGAACCCTCCTCTTCCTTTCACGTGTTCCCCTCGCGCGGCCCGTTTAACCGGCGCCTGCTGCTACGCAAGTTATTAAAAACTTGATTTGATCAATTAGAGGGAATTTAGCACTGATCAACAGCTTTAAGAAATGACAGGCGTAAACTGGATAACTGTCTCCCTTATTGAGGAGATTTTGCTGATATAGATTTACTAATAATGCATGAAAACAGTTCAGGAACACCTCCTGAAAAACCTTTGGACTGTTGTGTATCTTTTGTCTGTAGCCAATATTGACGCCAAATACTGTGGATGCACTGAGGATAATCTCCCACAATGCGGCTGCTGTGTGGACATTGAAGAATTCAACTATACAGGTATGACTGCAAACGAATTATTGTCAAATAATTATTAACGGAATGCATTACTCGGCTACTGTCTTCTTAATGTGGCTCAGCTTGTGAACTGTTATGCACGAACTACTACCCAGCTACTGGGGTCGATTCAATATGTATCGTTCCAATCTTTCCAGTCATTGCAGAGATTGTACCCCACCAGCAGCTCTCTTAGGCTTTTATCCCCGGAGGGGGGGGGGGGGGGGGTACTCCCTTGTAAGGGCTTAATGTGGACGTGCGGCCAGCCAGGGTAAACAGGGTATCGATTTAATCATTTTTTGTCTTAATCAGGGTATCGATTTTATGAGCAGAATACTGCAATGCTGATCGTACTACATGAAAATCAGGTCTTTATAGATCCTACGTTCTCCGGCATATTCGTTTGCGGTCCTTTGCAGTCCTTAATTTGTGGTTAATGTTTGTACTATCGATTTTATCAATTTTTGTCGTAAACAGGGTATCTTTTTACATAGTTTTGTGATTGCCAATGGATTAAATAAGGAGTTTTGATATTTATTATTGTCTTACACGGGGTATGGTTTCGGGTTAAATGTCCTAAACAGGGCATCAAACATCGGAATTCTGGATCTTAAACAGGGTAGGAAAATCGGCGATTTTTGTCTTAAACAGGTCTGGGTATGAGGGGCCGGGCCGCACCCCCCCCCCCCCCCCCCCACCGGGGCTTTTTTGTCTCACTATAACGGTTAGCTTTTGATGCCGACATGAAAAACTATCCAGTACGGTACGAAGAGCAGTGCAACGGAACTGGAACAAAGGCGTTCACACACATCGGACACCGTGCCAGAGCGGTTGGCCATGATGGTTTGATGCACTCAATCCTAATCATCACTTCTGGATACAGTCAACTCTCTTACTGCGACCATTTCACGTAAGCGATCGACGGGTACATTGTAACATTGATGCAAAATGTTATACACAAAGTTATAAAACAGTTCCATACGCTATTCAATGTATAAAATTAATAACAATTTTCTATTTGCCTAGTAAGTTTCAGCTTTTAAGTAATAACTTTATGTAATTATGTTAACCAGTAAAGTCTAAGCCTATCATTTTCATGATTTTTCCCACAGGCGACCTCCTCCCGTAAGCGACCACTCTGTCGTGCACACAGGGTGGTCTCTTACGAGAGATTTGTCTGTATTTACTTCCGTCTCAGTGAGTTCCAGTCTTTTCTCCTACCTATTACTTCCGCTAACCTGTTCACTCTGCGACGAGGAGTGGCAAAACCCTATCCGATCGGTACGGACGATCCACTTTCCATATCTGTGAAGGGCAGCTTCCTCCGTTACAGAAATCACGTCGAAATCACCGTCCTTGCATGTATGTGTGAACAGAGGCCCTATTCGGTATGGTTCTCATGTCGGTGTAAAAGCTGTACGGTATAGCGTCAACATATCCTCCGAAAAGGAAGTCTTTAGTAGTTCTCTTAATGATGATTTCTACACCGAAGACTCAAGGCTTGGAAAAATGCGTAGTTCTTTTCGAAGAGTTGGACCAAAAATCTGGAATTCTTTACACTCAGATATGAGAAACTAACCAAAATCTACCTTTCGGATAAAGCTAAGGAGTAGGCTCTTTGAAATTTTCTCTAAATCTGATGACTATCTTGAAATCGATCACCAAAATCATGCATCAACTTAAATTTAACTAGCTCAGGAACACGACTTAATTCATATTCTCTGTGTAGTTCACATTGTAATTTAAATAGCTTAATTCATACTATAATTCTTATTTTACGACAGCTGGTACTGTTTGTAAAATATTTCTTTTTTTTTTTCTTTCCTTTTTTTAAATTTGTGTCTCCTCCCCCGCCTCGATTAGGCTCTTCTATACGCGGGTAGAAGCTATAGTGAATGTTGTAAATTATTTGTGTGAATAAATGAATAAAGTTGAATGAATTAATATTGATTGAATTTAGTAAGTACTCATCAAATCGCTTCTATTATACACTAACTACTTTTAAAGCAGTATGTCAGGATGACTAGTGGCAACTTGAAAAATTAGGCACATCTTCACGCACTGCTAAACTGAGTTTAAACTGATTACTCGTGTTTCTTTTTTTTTCAGTCTGTGCAAACCTGACCTACATTGAAGCAGAACTGGTGAGTCCGGCCATTGTGTTAAAAATTTGTTTGAGTCATAGAAGCCTCTGAAGTTCTTCCGGGAAAAGCAGTGGTGCTCTAGTGGTAATTCGCCACTCAAAAAGCGAGAAGGAAACTGTACCGAGTAAACTTTTGGCTTCTTGGCTTATGCGCATGCGCATGCGCGAAAACATTCTCGTTACCAGAATTGAGCTTCGATCCTTTTGGTCAGCGTCAGGACAAAAAGTATCGAAGCTCTGGGAACGAGAATGCTTAATTACATCTAATTAGCAGAAATTTAAGTCCTTAGTGCTGGAAATCTCTTTTCTAGCTATTCCCATGCTAACTGGCCGAAACACGGTTCAAAAAGAAGGATTTGGTCCAAAATGCGGTTTTTCCCTAAAAAAAAAAAAGACTGACGGCAAAGAGTTAACGTCTAACTATTGGTCAAATGTTGTTGCAAGGACAATTAAAGATACTTATTACGGTTATATTTAATAACTTTTCAATGCATTTGTACAAAATGTTTTAATATCCTTATAGCGGGCAGTTTCATTCCGACAAGTTTTTCAAAACTGGAAGTAACTAGTAAATAGATTCGCACGTTTTAAATTTCAAACAAAAAATCAACCGTAAATTGAAGATCTTTTGTTCTACTTCAAATCGAGGTTCCTTTGTGGGTGGATGCATTTTATCAATGAGAATGGCTTTTTTACACGTTTGTTCATTTAAATACTGAAACTCAGAAATATTCAGCTGTAATAAACTGGAAAATATAAAGCTCAGTACAACTGCGAAGTGCTGCTTAAGAGGTTTCAAGGTTGCAATGTTCACTAACTCCACGTACTAGGCTTCATGTCTTTGTGACCTTAACAGTGCAGAGGCGATGAAAATTGACGTACGTGTAATCCGAAATAGGTTGAGTGCAATTTGTAGTTTATATTATATATCGGCGAGGCACTCCTCTCCATCAATGCTAGTAGCTACGCAGATTGGACGTTCTCGGGAGGATTGTGTTCAAGCAGACATCTATGCATGCAGCCGTAGTGATCTCGATAGCACTCCGGGGCTGCATCGTCTCCTGGGAATTTTTGTCTGCACTTGTAATGTTTAGCATTGCAGTCACGGCAGCAGTCGAAAAAATACAAGCAAAGCCAAGTGCATTTGTCATTTCTGTTGAACACAACCGTAGATGCGAAAATACAGTCGGCTGGCTTGCGTTGAAATTGAAAAAAGCTGGCGTTTTTCTGTTAAAAAATGAAGAAAAAAGGACAAGGCTTCTGATTATCATAATTCCACAGAGATTTTGAACATCGTAAAATAATGCAGTTTTGGGGCACTATAAGTTTAATTTATTTCATGTGTCAAGAAGGGTGCTTATTCCAAGGGGCGCCTATTGGTTTTTGATAATGTAGGCCTAACGACGACTTGTTTAAAATAAGCAAAACAAGTTCATATTTGCCCACAAATTTATAAAAGTTTAACCGTCCGTGAAAATTAACGCTCTCATAACGCTTGATTAACCTCGTTAATAGTGCTCTCATTAAATTTTCTTCCCTCTTTAAACACCTCCCTCGCCTTACTATTGATGGCATTAACAGTAACAAGCTATATTAAAATTAGGAAACCGCGCTCACCGTTAAATACTCAGGTACATCTAACTTATCGCACTCCTGTTCACAAATGGACAAGCATTTTGTAGACTCGTCGTGCTCCACAGGGACGGAATCCTCTGCGAACCCAAAACTGGTCGTACCGCCCAGAAATTTCCTGTGTCTAGACTGAAAAAATTGCCTAACATATTCTTCCGAGGGTATGCAGTTTACCACAGCAAAGGCGAGTTGGACCGTCAGAATGAAAGAGCATGACTTCATAACGAGTTTGTTGTTTGGCGGCACAAACTCGGACGAAGTCAATAACAATTCCACCTTTTTTGGCTTTGTGTTTTTATTTACTTATGTTGCTTTGTTCGCCCTTGAGGGAGCAAAAAACAATTGGAGCGAATTAAAGGCGGACTTCTTAACTCCGAATCCGCAATGTTTAGAACATTTTGGTGAATTTATAGGTAGAATTTTAAAGATTTCAAACTATATATATTTTTGCAATTAAAACTGAAAACTCATCATTTGAGAACTTAATGCCCAATGCAGTCTAAAGAGCTAAAATATGTAAATGGTCCAACACGTACATGTTGTCTGTTTAATTCAGTTCAGTTTTTTCCGCATAACTGCATCCCTTGATAACATATCGGAAGTAATATCTGTCAAAATAAAGGAGCATTACGCCTGATTTGTCCAGAAAGAAAACAATATTTCAATACTTGGTTTCTCGTCCAAACAATAATATTGGAGTGAATAAGAAATTTTAATAGTTGCTTATAAAGTTTAAGTCCACTCAAAATAACGTCGGAAACATGAAGTGAATTCATGCGGTTAGGTCGGCTTGCCTTCACAGTATATATGGTATTGAGGTATTAACTTTAAACTCTCACAAAGGGAGTATAATAACAAGACAAAGAAAACCAAAAAGTTGATACTAAAAACAAATGTCAGTTTATTTATAAACCTTGCTTGCGCAAAATAAGTTACCAAAGGAACTTTGTAGAGTAAGAAAGACAGCATTGATACAATCTACAAGCGCTATCATTCTTTTCAACTAGCGAACAGAAAATTTGTCTCACGACCTCGATTAAAGTAAAGTCTCCTGATTTATACTGCTTCGCGTACTACAATCTTGGACAAAACTGTTGAGAAAATTGTATACTTGGACAGTATTTTTCTAAACATCGTAGCTGGACCGGTTTTTCCCTCTCCCCCTTTCCCTGAAAGCAATGTTGTTGTGTATTCAAAAGAAAGCCTGATCCCTGGGCGTTTGTGGGAAGCAACATTGAATTGGGGGAAGGGGTTTTCTTTCCGCAAAGGCGTCCTCTTGGAAATAGTTTTGTTGCGTAGGAAAGTGGACATGATGGGGAAAATTTTCTCAAGTAGTTTTGTCCGGCATTGTAGCTAAGGATTTTACAGGTTCGAGGCTCCTTTCTCGTCGCAATAAAGGCGGCCTATCACTATGGCGCGTTTTTATGGTATGCAAGGCCGGACATGTTGCTAGGGACAAGTTGTTAGGGAAGTTATCGTTTTAAGCCTTTTCAAGAACAAACCCTATTATGGGGACAGTTGCTGCACTTTTTTTAATCTTGTTCATGAATGGACACACTCTGAGATTAAATCAAATGTCAAAGCTACTTTGGACAATACTACTACCCTTAAGAGCGAAACTAACAACGAAACAAAAAAAACAAAACAATTTTGCAGATAAGGTCGCTAAGTTCTGCATCTGCATGCATGTCAGGGGTTCCTCTGGCACCAAAGGAAAAGTGCCGAATCAATAAATGATTAAAAGATCCCGTGTAAAAGGACATTCATGTACGATTGTGCTTGAGTCCTGTCAATTGAAAAAAGATTGAAAATAACTATAACTTAATTTCCTCTGTTTCGGGAATATTTAGTGACTAGGGTTGTAAATTTCAACATTTCGACACCTATTGGAAAGAGGACAATGTAGATCCACGTTTCTGTCTAAGAAAAAAATTCATTCTTAAAAACTGATGGCACGGACAAGGGCTTGTTGAATCCCCCTAAAAGTGAAACCGGCGTGAACTTCATTTACACAATAGACACTGCAGAGAGAATGAGTATTTTAATGTGTATATTTATTGCCATCTTTCTTATATTTTATCACTTTGTGATTCGTTCTGTAGCTGCAATAATTTTGCTTTTGTTTACCCCCTTAACCTAGGATTTTAATTTTTGTTCAGTAATGTACATCAACTGAGTTGTCAGCGCCTTTGTCATCAATTTCTGTGCGTTTACTTTTTTCAGGGAATTCGGTTTACTCTGATGGTTAATGGTGAAGTGTATATCAACGAAACGCTGTCTGGTAAGATGAGCTTTTTAAAATTTTCCCTGAAGATCCTCAATAAACAGGTTAATAATAAGTCAACCCTTTCCCATAGTTTAGTGGAGGAGAGATTTGAAAAGGTAATGGAGAGAAGAAGAGAGAGGAGAAGGGCTTAACTCTTTTTCTCCCCTTCTGCTTTCTTCCCCCTTTCGCTTCTTCTCCCCTTTCCCACTAGGAAAGCCTAATTACTTAGGTTACAGTACTCGTCTCATTTGTTGAAACACTTGTCACAGTTACGCCCCCACCCCAATGTTGATTCACGTAACACCCATTTGCAAATATACGCGAATCTCAACATTAGGGAAGGAGAGAAGTAGTACACTCGTGGAAAAGTTAGGTAAGATAGCTGAGAGGGCGTGACATGAAAAAAATCCTCAGTTTCAGTGTCAGTAGTATTAATATTGATAGTGTATGACTAATTCAGCCTGCGTAGCAAGTAGCAAGCATTTCCTTGCTTCTTAAGAAAGTTTGTTGCTTTGCAGGTTAATTGACTAATAAAAACTGTCTGCTTGTGTTCGGGACACAAGCAGACCTCAGAACCACAAACTAATCCCCTTTGGTCCTCGCTGTTGAGATTTTTCTTCTAGTGGCCTTTTTCACGCAACTCGATAACATTCCACAAACAATATGTTAGTTGTCCACGGCTTTTTTAATTTCACAGTACGTCATTTATTATGGATAATATTAAATGATCAATGCATTGAAAACAGAAAGTTACTCGCCCCGGATCTTTGCAAATTTGCTTAAAATACGGTACAAAGCAATCAATTCCTTTCTCGACAAAGCCCGTCTAAAATTCTCGAGAATTAGCGGCAAATCCGGGGATTTTCCTGAGAAATTTTGTACAGGTAGAGTCGGTTTCCATTCTTCAGTCACCTTCTTGGATTTTCTATACGATGGACTCCCCTGTAAAACGGACACCTAGAGCTGGTCCCTGCAGTTTTCAGTATTTTTTCCTAACTCTTTATAGATGGACAGGGGCAGCTAGTTGAGACGATAGAATGTTCGTGGTGAAATTTTATTGTAAGATCCAGAAAAGCTTCTGAGCACTTACTCATACCGAACCAGTTCCAGAAGCGTTTGAATTGCCTGCTTCCGGTTGGCCAGAAAAAATAATTTCTCGATCTTATAGTAAACTTTCACCATGGGTCTCCGAGGATGAGATGGCCCATGCCATTCTTCACTCTCCGTCTTTGATTCTCTAGAGAGAATTGACTGAACATGAAATGGAAAAATACTTTCTTTTCTTTGTACGCAGGAAGAAACCCCCCTCCTTTGTGCCGTGGGGTCATAGGCGTGGCCGATTTCTGTGTTAAAATCTACAACGTATCCTACGAAGAGGGCAATTTTGGTGGCTGCTTAGAGTTATACGCAGATTTTGTGGAGCGAGTCTTTGACCTGAAGCTTGGCTGCTGGTACCTAGACGATGAGGTTGGTAGCTCTGTGGCTGAGGACAACATTACTGAGGAGCCTGTGGACAAGAGAGCTAAGCTCCGATCTCTTTTCAAACTCAGCAACAGTGCAAAGGAGCGAATCTTTAATGAGATGAACAAGTGGTCCGATATAGACGGGGATTTGGGTGTTTCGAATGGCATCCACAGTGATCGTCTTCCCGTGGAGGCTTCGGTTGAAGAATTTGAGGAAACAAATGATAGTTTTTAATTTCATGTGACAGTATATTCGTCACTTTCTTAACTGTGTAGTTTTTTTGATCGATTTGCTCGCTCGTAGTACTAGTCACTGATTTTCTTAAATTCCGATCTATAACTTGTAGTCTTCAGAATGTACAACAATTAGGCTACGTTAAAGAGAAAGTGCCATAAAGATTTAGTAGACCATATCCATGAAATCCTACATAATTGTGTTAATGGAAAATCAAACAAGCTAGTGGCATAGTCTTACAAAAAGTGGGTCGGTAATACGACATAAAAAATTGTTTTTGACCAAGATCTATAGAAAGCAAGAGGACCAAAACTTGCAAAAGTCAAGCTGGCTTTTTCATGCTTGGATAAAAAAAAGGAGACGAAACGCTCAAAAAAAGAATGATTAAGGTTGCTTCTACCTCAAAAAATAGATTGATTACTTTGATCGTCAAGGGCCATTCAGTGTGCTGGGGGAGTGAATTCAATGTTAAGGGCCTGGGAAAACTGGAATTAATATCCCCTAATTTTTAAGGGGCCTAATTTTGGCGTGGCTCAGGATTTATTCGACCCCAAAACGATACCTTTGAACGTAGATATACGATGATTCATTTAATCAACTGGTTAATTGATGAATAAAATGCTATTTTTATAACCTTTCACCGACAATTCTTTATTCTTACTTCTAAACTTACTTCTGTTAGTAATAAATTCATTTGTCTTTAGTAAACTCCAATATTGTTCAACTGTCTGGAGTAATACCAGCAGCAGCAATATTGACAAGTTACAAAAAGTCCAAAACTTTGCTGGGCGAATTATTCTGGGACTAAGAAAGTATGACCATATTTCGGATGGGTTGCGATCATTGAAATGGCTTCCTATTAGAGAGAAACTCATTCTAAATGACGCTACTATGATGCACAAATGTATTAACAAGCTTGTTCCAGACTATCTTGCTGATATGTTTAAATCACGTTCTCAAGTCCATAATAGACAAACTCGATCATCTGGTGCTTTGGATATACCTTTATGTCGCCTGTCAACAGGGCAGCGCTCCTTTGCTTTCAGAGGAGCCAAACTCTGGAACTCCTTGAATGATAACATTAAGTCCTTAAAATGCCCCAGGAATTTTAGACGTCATCTTGCAAATGTTTTATTAAGTTGATATATTATATTATTGATATATATTTTGTAATTATAATATTATTGTATTTACATTCTCAATTAATTTATGTATTTGTATTTTTTTATTCTATTGAGCTGAAAAGCCCACTTAGGGAGCATCAATAAAGTGTATGTATGTATGTATGTATTCGGTAATGCTCAGTCGTAATTTAGCATGCGTGGCATGGCAGGCGTCGAAAGAGATGGAGCAGAGGAGGGCTTAGGAAGAAAAGTAGGGGTTTGAGGAGAGACCCCTGGGAGTGGGAAATAACGGGACTCTCCCTCCCTCCCTTTTTCCTATCATGCTTTTCTTGACCGACGTGAATACCCATAATACTCCCACCTTTAAACTTGTTTCTACGAGTAGATGAAACGAACTGGGTTTAAGGATTCAGGATTTTAAGAGTCTTGGAATGTAGATTGTATGTATTAAGTTTCGACCGTCAAGTGTGTTAAAAACCTTGACCGACCGCTATTTGTGCGGATGTGCGCCTCTTATTAAAATAACAGTTGGAGTCAATAGCTGTAATCTAATAACATTGGCAAGGTCACATGAAAAAGCTTATTTTAAGTTTAATTTGTACTCGCGCGGGTGATTGCGTGTGGTTTGCTGTCGTGCTACGTGCTAAGGCTGCGAGGATTATTTGAAAAATTTTCCAGGATGTTTCTGCCACTTTTCGTTGCTTTTTGCGCCGGTTTAGCCACTGCAAGTCGCATCCAAGAGGCTCATTCGGCAGGTAAGCCTAAATTAGCGTAAATGGATCTCGACATAGTCGATGAACCTTTTTTACTGCCGTTGAATTGCTATCGCGCAATAAAGGAATACAGTATTTCGTTTAGATGCGGTTACTCCTCCCAAATCCTATTACTTCTTTATCTTGGGTGCAGAAAACGTCGCTTAAATCAAATCTTAAACTGCTAGAACGAATTGTAGATGTAAGTAGGAGGCGAAGGGTGGAACGGGGGGTGTGCACAAAAGAGAAGATTAATTATTATTTTGTATTTTAAATGGGTTAAGGGACGGGTAGGTGGGTAGCTTTCCAGAGAGACTTTGGACTGAGTAATCCATCTGGCCGGAAATACGAACGGATGTACAAGCAACAGATCCGCTTTTTATTTGGTGTGTTTCGTTTCTAAACAGAAAGACGATAGATACTCGGATGAGATACTACAAATCAGCGTTGCCAATATAGGTCTCAGAGAAAGATGTAACACATGACATTGACAAGACGGACTTTTGTAGAATTATTTATTTCAAAGCATTAAAAAATGATTACTAAAAGGTCAACAAGTCCAAAGCTCATTCAGTATTGAAATGCTTACGACGCAATTTTTTTTTTCATATCATTTTTGGCACGTTTTCCAGGCGGTAATGGCGGCTGTAATCGCGACAGGAAAATGAGAATGTCACCAAATTGTTGAAAAAAATACCATTCCAATGTAAACCCAAATGTTTTTTTCTCTGCATAAAAATCAAATAACTTTAAATACTACCTCGAAACCTTTTTAGCTAACACAAACCTTGGATCGGAAACATCTTGTCCCTCCTGCAAAAATTGTCTTTGCGCCTCCCCGACATTATTTTACCCCGGGGGGTATTTGGGTTAATTTTTGCTGCGTATGTGCCGCCCGGGGGGGGGGTTACTCCCATACATTACCTATACGGGTATGTGCCGCCCAGCGGGGTCGTGATTTTGAAGCTCCTGATTTAGAACGGGGTATCCATTTCAGGGGCGTTTTCTAGAACGGCGTATAAAAAATTGGGGATCACGGCTTTATCTTCTGCTTAAAATTGTTGCTGATTATGAAGAAGCATTTATTTGATGTATAAGTCGAACAAATAAAGAAATATCTTTTTAAAAAAACAGGGCTATTTCAATTTACAAACTTTCTAGAACGGAGTATAAAAAATTGGCCCATTTCTAGAACGGGGTAGCAGTTTTAGGAGAATTTTTTTTTAGAACGGGGTGCCAATTTGGGGTACCAGGCGGCACATACCCACCCAAAAAATACCCAAGTGCCCCCCCCCCCGGGATGTGCCGTCGGCCCCTCAGAACCCCTACACCATTATAGTCTGTTCTGTGGCCATATAATAGACCCCATCTTAGTCACTTTTGGGCAGATATAATTTTCGCGATGCCAACTCAGTCACTGTTTTATTTATGTATCTGCCTTATCAATCCTTTAAACTGAATTGACCCATTTTTTTTAAATTGAATGAAGTACATTTTACTTACCTACAGTACAAACAAACATTCTGGTACGTTTGTTAACCGTAAATGTGAAGAACCGTTTCTTACCCCAAAAATTCCGAAAATGTGCGATCCCATTGTAGTAACTCTATTGAAAATGCGACCCCATTATAGTCAATCAAGTCGTGAAAATGTGACCCCATCCCCATTAGCCTCCTATAAGGAAGTAACCCCTCGAGTATTTTACCTTAGTACCCCTCCCTGCTTGCACATTTCGCAAGCTCACCTTGATTGGCCTTTGGCCCTGCATGCGGGTTATAAGACCCATCAGGAATAGCAGGCTTCTAACAAGCAGTTTTTTTCGGTCATCTGCAAGAGCACGTACTCTCACTAAAACCTCATTAGTTGTCACAAAGTGGTCCTTTTTAATTAAGGTTTAGGTAAGATAGCGTAGACCAAGATGTGTTGGCTTTTATTAAGTTTAAAAGGAAACCTGAGTACAAGAAAAAGCTTTCTTTATGCTTCTTCTCCGAGAGTTAGGAGCGCGGGCTCATTTCCCGAAAAGCGGCTGGTAACCGAGCCAACCTCGCTCCCAGGACTTTTCTCCTTCCATTTTCTAAGGGAAAGCTTGGGGACGGCACGGGAAGGGACGGGACGGGACGGGACGAGGTTGTAATCGATAAGATTTCTACGTTTCTGATTGGCGCAATCTGCTGGTTAATTATTCATAACCAGTTACCTTTGACCAGACATTTTACCTATTATTTTTAGTGTTAAATTATTTTTATTTTAATTTTTTGTGAAAAGTGCCTGCAAATCCCACAGATTTTGTCACTGATGACCGCTGCTCATGCACCAAGGACCCTGTCCCACAGTGCGGCTGTTGTGCTGATTTCAAGTATGAAGAAAAGACACATCATAGTAAGTGTTATTTCACCCTGCCAACAGAGTCTTTCTTTCGTTTCCTTGATTCTGCTTGAATCGAGTAAGATCTCTTTTGAGCATGCGCGGCTTGTTGCCAGGATTGGTTTCAAACCCAGGCCTGCTTGCTACAGCGGGCTTGATTATGACCATCGGTTTATCAATAAACGGATGCTCAAACTGAACTCGAAAAAACCAGTTTGACGAAAGAGAATAAGATTGACTAGTCTAGAAGTTGGGCTGTGGCGACCGCAAAGGTTTGACGTGATTCAAACAGAGCCTCTTTTCTCCTCATCACTCCAAAAGACAAAAGTGAGGCTTTACTCGCGGGGTGAAATTGTTCAGTGATTTTTAAGTAGCTTTTATATTTCTGTATTTTCTGAAACTATTTTTATATTGCGTTTCTATATATTTTTAGGTGATTTGTTTTTATATGGGGTCTAGGACTCCTTTACAGTTCATCCTTTGGTTTTTAATCCGTAGATTGTAATAAATAAATAATAAATAAGGGTGGTATTATCTTCAAACCGGGAGATGGAAGGAGAGGATAAGACCGGGTTAACAAAGTTAATCCTCCATACACGCCCTTTTTTCCTAGAGAGCTTTCACGCATAGACGATCCCTCTTATAGTTAAATAACAAAGTGGCGGAAAATACAACTTTTAAAACGTTAAATTTTTCAGGTTGTTATATTTTTATTTTCAGTTTTGTGATGCGCTTGAAAATGGCATTTAGTTACAGAATCTATATTACATTTTAATGGAGTTACTAGCCTGCAAAGCAGGCGTAGTTTGAAGTGCCCCGCAATCTTGGACGTTAATACTACCAGAGAGTTGGGACGAGTCAAAAACTGATTTTAAGGGAGAGGTTGATGGTTTAGTCTTTTTCTTTGCTTTTCAAGATGGCGGCCGCGATCAACGTCCTCCGAGTCTCCGTTAAAAAACGCCTACTCTGCAGGCAATGAGTTACCAGCTACTAAATTACGTTCTATTGATAAAGAAAGTCTTATTTACAGATTTAACCCCTAATGTTGTTTTAATGCTTTTTACTTCTTTTAGTTTGTGTCAACACGTCTTACATTGCATCGGAGAAAGTAAGTCTCATTTGTTGATCATGTGTGTCAGTATGGAAAGCTAGATCCACGAACGAAATCGTGGGCATATCACTCCTCGGGCACTCCTTTTTGACAATAAAAGGGGTCGCTCATAGAAAATTTTCGACAAGACCACTAATGAGTATAAGAATCTCGTTATGTAGGTAAAATTATTTTCGCCGGCAAGAAGTAGCTATTTCAAAGCAAAAAATGGCGGTTTTTAACAAGGCTATGGACGATTCAGTCGGGTAGTTCAATATTAATATTATTCAATTATTTGTCAGCTCGATGCTTTTAAGGTTTTAAGCGGAACCAATCGTAAGGTTTACCCACTTATCGGGAGGGACAAGTACCCTGTGATAATTTACAGGGGTCCTCCCGGGATAATCACACTGACTTTCTTACAACACTTTCTGCCCACGCCGAAAGCTTGCTCCCATGCTTGGTTGCAGTTTAACAAATTTACCTTAGGCAGAAAATTACAACCAGAGAAGCTCTGTTGAAAACCATATTAATTTTGCGTTTTGTAGGCTCTGAGATTTACAGTGACTTATGATGGAAAGGTCCTCCTGAACGAGACTCTCTCGGGTAAGAGTAGCCTAAGGGGTCAGGCCAGTTTCAGCCCAGGTTGAAATCGCGGTCCACATTTTGCTCGATTACATGGCGAGTTTCAGCCCAGGCGCAATGTTTAGAATTAGGAGCAAAAAATTTGCAGAAAAGGTATTTTACATTCTCATATAAACACTTACACGGCGCAAGCCCAAGTTCATATTTCAGCCCGGATTGAAATTTGAATACAATTTCGCTCCTTGTAAGGGAATTCAAGCAGTCTTGGATTCTGGATTCCACGCCAAGGATTCCGGATTCTAGGTACTGGGTTCCAGATTCTTAGATAGCGGAATCTGGAATCTGGTTAGTGGGATTCCGGATTCTTTGAGCTGTATTCTAGATTCCACGGCAAAAATTTGCTGGATTCCGGAATCCAAAGAGCAACCTGTTGTAAGACAACGAAGTACTCTACGACACATTAAAGAGAATTTCCGATGTCCCGAAATTTTTACATGCGTAAATAGAATAGAGACATTTTCTGGAATTATTTGACAGTGGAAATGTACTCTAAAAGGTACTCCAATAATTCTTAGCGCCGAGGAAGAACTTATCGTTATCTTTATAACGAAACTCTTGCCGGCTTTGTCTCAAAAGTCACAAACGTGTCACTGTTAAAGTCCTGTTATCTTTACTCCTGAAACAGAAGTATTTAAACGTTGATATTCTTGCACAGTTGACAGCTGAAAAAAGTGACATCTTGAAACAAATTTTTTTATGGTTTTTACGCAGCAAAAAACCCACCACCATTTTGCCAAGGATTAAAACCATTAGCTTACATCTGCGAGAAGTATTCCAATATGTCCTACGGAGATGATAACAAATGGGGAGGCTGCCTGGAGATCTATGGCGGAGTGGTCGTGCAAATCCTCGACATCAAGTTCGGCTGCTTTTATTTGCCTGTCGACGTATTGGAGGTAAAACTGCATGCTTACCCCTGTAGCACATAACTTAGAAGTTGCGAGTCCTCGAAAGTAATAACCCCCGAAAGTAACAGCCCCCTACCCTCCCCCCCCCCCTCGAAAATGAAACAACTCCCCAAAAGTGTAAACTCCCACCTCTTATACACCTCTTTAATCTGGAAAACTCTCGAATATAACACATTTCACAAAAAAACCTGCCCCCCTCCCCCCCTGGTATGTAGTTTCCAACTGTAATTCATACAGTCACACCCCTCTGTAACAGACCCAGTGAAACCCTTCCCAATGATTTGATTCAGTCGACCCAGTGATGATTTAACCTCCCCGATACCCGGCAAATAGTTTGTTTCTACCCGGCTAATTTTTTTTCCCTCCCCGGTCGCTTTCTATCATGACTTCTACAAGACCAATGTATTTCGTTGTTCATATTTGTTTGAAAGAAACAAAAATATAAAACATTATTATCATAGACAAAACCAAAATACGGAGGATACAGGTCATCAACCTTGCATAAAAAAGTATAAATCGTATTGCTCTTCTCGCTACCACGATATGTAAAAGGGCTTCAAAGTTATCACACCGGTAAAGATGTAAGGCCGGCCACCCCTTTCCACTTTTATGAAAAATACACAACTAAGAAGAAAAACTCACTGGAAAATAAACCAACCCGGTGACGTTTTCGCGAACCCAGTGAAGATATGGATTCCTTTGGGTCTGTTAGAGAGGGGTGTACAGTCGGCTCCACCCCTTCGGTGCCCGCATTAGTAAGGAGCGGGGAGGGAGGGGGTGGTATCACGTGTAGTGCTAATTTGTGATTTTAATCATAGTCTCATATCAAGATGATAACTGAAGAGCCAACTAACCCAACTTTGGTCAACCGCTTCCTGGATTTCTTAAAGAAAACGTTCAAGGAACAGGTGCAGGGATGGTTTGGATGGGAGCCGACCGAGGAAAAAAAGTAGAGCAACGTGACGTATAGCTTACTTAGGGGCCGCTTGGATGACGAAGAGGACGAAGGAATTTAAATTTCTAACGTTAAATATAAAGCGGAGAATAAGTGGTTAACGGAACGCAAACTGAAATGTCTTTTCTAGGATAGTTTAATAGTAGAAGTTGCCCGATAGCACATGCTGAGTGTGATTTCATTAATGCGCAAGCATGATTTAAAATTTCCTTTTTATCTTTAAACCATTAGCTTCTACGATTATTGATTAGAAATTATAATGCAGTTGAAAACCTGAACCACCCAGAAAAAAAAAATTACTACTGTCCGCAGACGCTTTTATATTGGATGTCTAAACCCTTCGGTGTTTCTTTAAAAATGACTTCAAGGGAGAAAGGTTAAGACTTCTTGTGGTCTTATTAGTATTAAAATCGTAAATCTGATGGTCAATGTAAGTTGACTTCTAGCCTAATTTGAGGTAATTATTTGGCGAAGGGTTAAATAATGAACTTTCATCCACTAGTACGATTGCTGGGATAATCAACGTTACAGGTGTGTTACGTCTCCTCTGGCAGCGATTATCGTGAACAAGCAAGATCCTTAGTCGGAATTTTAACGTTTGCACTTTTTTTAAGTGGTTGGTGTGGGAGTTGCAATGCTTGTATCGCTCTTTCATTAATTATCGAGCATTGAAAATAAAGCCTAAAACGAGAGCTATTTTCATTGAAGACAAAGCATGTTCAAACGAATAAACTGCTTACATTTATTTAGTCTCTAAAGGACCTTTATATTTGTCAATCTCTTTAAATTCCAGCCGCGCTCTCTCTCCTTTGATAAGCTTTTCCAGGAGCGGTGCGAGAGAGCGCTAAGCTGGAAACGAGCGCCCAGTGTCAGGAACCGGCGCAGGGCAACGATGGGCGTGTCCCCCGCGCGCTTTCTATCTTTCAATTATTGCTGTTTTTACGGTGATACCCAGCGGGACCCTCTGCGGAAGAGAGAGTCATCACAAGAAAGGTTTTTCACTCACCCTCGTTTGGAAAGTGAGGGTTTTTGAAACTCGAGAATGGCCTATTTGAAATTCACCTCCGACAGGAGCCCATCACCTGCCTCAGATCATCACAAACGAAGGATACTGTAGAATAGGAAAGATGGAAAGGCGCATTGCATGATCGAGGCGTCCATCATTTAGGCATCGAAAAGTTTAACCAACAACCACTGTACTAAGGCGATGTCAACGAGAATGCTGCCAAAAAGCACTGGGTTTCATAATGAAAACGGCAACGCTCAGGTGCATCTCGCCTTTTAGTACACTCGTCCGGCACGGCCACGGCACTATTGTGACGTGAAATACACTAAAAAAAAAGACATTAACACTGTACAGGAGCCAACGATAACGCCAGGGGGGGTACTTCCTTATAAGACGTTATGGGGATCAGTGCCGCTGGATGGGGTCGCATTTGCACGACTGAAGTGACTATAATGGGGTCGCATTTTCAATAGAGTTACTAGAATGGGATCGCACATTTTCGAATTTTTGGGGGTAAGACAGTTCTTCATATTTACGGTTAGCAAACGTACCAGAATGTTTTTACCGTAGATGAAAAGTAACGTGTTCTTCGTTCAATCTAAAAAATGGGTCAATTCATAAAAATAGAAAGTGAACAAGCTGGGATCGCGGAAACTACATAAAATATATGTCCAAAAGTGCAATGCGGTCTACAATTGGCCACAGAATAGACTATAATGGGGTAGGGGCTCTGAGAGGCCAGCGGCTTATACCCAGCAAATATTAACCTAAGAACCCTCCTCCCCCCACTCCCTCGAACGATTACGCCGGAGGTAATTAATTAACTCAGGAGCCCATCAATGGGCTCCTGATTAACTACATCCATTCCTAGCTACAACAGCCCGCGTGTTAGACGTAGAGATGGGACTGGGAAAAGGGTGAGACAACTGGAAAGAGACCCTTTCCCTCCCCTCCCTCCCCTTTTTTGTCTGCCACGCAGCCTGCTGCTCTTCTTCTTTCGAACCTGTACTTGAATACGCTTTCTCGCAATCAAATGGTGGAAAATTTTGCGCACCTGTAAAAACTGTAGCACTTGAAATAATCGCATTGAAGTTTAAAATAGCTATATTATATCCAGCGTAACTGGCGGTTTCGTTGGGTAGGGGCCATTGAGGTGAGCGCGAAAGAGCGGCGAATAAGCGAGGGGATCGAATCATGTGCTAACAAAAGAACGTAAAATGAAAGATCACTCTGGCCCTTGGAGGTTCTTTAAGACAACACGTGACTTATGGAGGTTATAGTATGGAGAGGAAATTGTTCATGTTACTGTATTATGCTAAAGTTGTTTGGCTGCGGCACTTCCAGTTAGGTTGCAGGAAATAAATCGTAAGTTACTGAAAGCTCGATAGTTTTAAATGTACGTTCCAGGCCATTTTTTTTATCTAAAAGAAAACCGGGGCATTTTCACCAATGATGAAAAGACACCATGATCTAAAGAACAGTGGATAATCTTAGTAATTTTGGTAATAAAGAAAACACCCGCTAATAAGAACCTTACATTTTTTGAGGTCTGGCAGGTCTGAGGTCTTTTATTTATGGTTCTTGACTGTTATCTAAGATGATTGCAAATTTTTTGGGTGTACATATAATATTATTAACTCTATGTATGATTTGTTTCACTCTTGGCCTGTTTGCAAATTATTTTTCCCTAACATCACTTAGCCATTCCCTCAAAAGTCACATGAATGTGTCCTTAAGTTAACTGGATTTAATGTGGATTACAAGTTTATAGTTTGATTTAAATTATGAATCTATTAACAGGAGCTTCGCTTTTAGCCCTGGCCAAACCAACGAGTTTGACTTCGAGATTACCAGTTGATACTACAAGAAGATACGGCACCAAACTGTATTTACAAAATTAATGAGAAGTATTACTTATTCCCACAATGGAAAAAGGTTTATAAAAAGGTGCAGATTGCAATTGTCTTCATGGACCTTGCTTAAAGGAGCTTGCAATGTACAATTGTGAACAAATTCTGTATATTTAAGGACCAAACTCAAGTTTCTTTATTTATCTGGTAGTCATCAACTATACCTCCTTTATAGAAATTAAGAACCAACTAAGCCTAAATTGCCAATAACTACCCTAAATGGCTCTTGATCACATTACATTAGGCCTGGAAAACAAATTCTTCCCAAACAAAATAACCCAATCGCCCACCTACACCATGCACATAATTTTTCCTGTTTGTGCGCGCGGGGACAAGAACTTGCTAATTCATTGCAGTCATTCAGAGTACTTAGTAGATACATATTTTTGGTTTATTAAAAACTTTTAGAGAGACATAAGCTCCATTTACTGTACGGTTGGTATTTTTTGACTACTTTCCATTTTATTGAAAATATTAGTTCGTTTTGTCTGTTCCTGGGTCGGGAGGATGTTCAATGATTTCCGTAGCGATCCTTGAGGATGGATGCAAGTCCTACAACTATAGGATTCTATAATTACCTCAGTTGTCACCGCAGATTTTGATTGCATGCAGTTCTCTTCAAGGGCCAAGGCATTCAGTTTTCCTTTTTCTACAGTTGCAATTTTTTGGTTGTTGGACTTGTTGTGGAGATTTGCGCAGATTCATCGCAATAAATCGATGGATTATACTTCTGAAGTCTGGAAATCAGAATACTAAGTTTCTTTTTAATCACCCTCAGTCCCTGAAACGTCGACCCACAGTTATTTCTCCGCAGTCTACGGTTATACTTTTCTGAAAACCCAACGAAACCAATTTAAGAAGCATCATGCATATTGGTTGTGAATTATTTATAGCTTTAACGTAAACTAACGAGGTTTAAAGGCTTTGCAATTTCAAATATTTTATTTAAAGACATATAATAATATTATCCTTATGGAAACCTTATGGCGGTGCAAACTTGCTAATTCATTGCACTTACATTTATTCAGACTACACTCTAGATATATATGTATATATATGGTTTTCTGTAGTTTATTAGAAACACTTTACAGAGACATTTTTCTATTTTAAGTAAAGGGTTAGCATTTTTTGAGTACTTTTCATTTTACATATTTGTTCCTGTTTGTTGGGGCACATGAACTTGCTACTTTATTGCAGTCATTCAGAGTACATAGTAGATATATATTTTTTAGTTTATTAAAAACTTTTATAGAGACATAAGCTCCATTTACAGTAGGGTTGGTATTTTTTGACTACTTTCAGACACCTCACATAAGGCACCCTATGTTTTTAGACAGTTTGTATTGTCTGTTGCTGAGTGGGAAGGATGTTCCGTTATTTTTGTAGCAATCCTTGAAGTTCGATGCAAATGAATTTCAGGCTCCTTACAAGGTTCAATTAACAGCCGTCTCCTTAGAGTAACATACTAACAATACATTTGGTACCTGATAACTCTTATCAAAACTTCCTCAAGCCTTACCTCGCTCGCGGCACGTAATCAATCATTCTGCTTAATCAACATAAGGATTAATAATAACAATGACTACTTTGATGATGATGAAAAGGATGATAATAATTCTTCATGACATACCCATCTTCATTAAATAATTGTTTAATTTTACATAGCAAGCGCATTTTTAAGATGCGAAGATCATCTCAAGGGCGCAAATAGATAACTCTTTTAGTTGGCCCACGTGGAGTACACCGTTGACGACAAGAAATGAATTGCAATTATAATTTCTAGTGGAAAAAACAATCACACTTATGACTGTGAATATGGAATTTCTGGGACTGATCAAACAACGTGAAAGCACTTCAGGCAATGTGAAAGACTTTCGAAAAAATTCGACTAGTTAATACACCAGTCCCATCAAAAGGACAAAATACGACGTTGTATGGTCTAACTACAGAGGAAAGACAAGATAAAAAGAAAAATAATAAAATAATCTCATTGAATTAATTTAAATAATAGCAACCTGAACATACACAAGAATGTGTTATTTAACAGGCTGATGGGTTATATTTTTATGATTCAAAACCAATTAAATTATTTGCTTATTATTCTCTATCATTCTGAGTTTGAGTTCCTTTTCTTGGGTGATTTTAGCAGACAGCCAGTCAGAATAGTTCACCAGATACTCTTTTTTACAAGAACAACTTTATAAGAATTTCGAGGCTTACATGTGAGAAACTTAAGAATATGATATGTATAAACCTAAGGCTGAGATTCTGAAGATGATATAATTTGAAAATTTATAAATAGAATACATTTATATCTTTTGAACTTAATCGTAAAACTATTCCTTTCTCTGAACGGCAAAACAAGCCACCAAAGCGAAAAACGTGCATTACTGCAATAAATATACCCAATAATAAAACGGAAAAGTGAGTTGCTATAATTTAAGGATAATACAAGTCATAGAATATTTTCTGTAAAAACAACGTTCTTGTAAAAGGAAAAGAGTGTATGTATCAGTAGCAAAGATGAGTTCTTATGATACTTATGATATGAAGATTATAGTATGGAGAGTAAATTATTCATGTTACCGTATTATGCTAAAGTTGTTTGGCTGCGGCACTTCCAGTTAGGTTGCAGGAAATAAATCGTAAGTTACTGAAAGGTCGATAGTTTTTAAATGTACGTTCCAGGCCATTTTTTTTTATGTAAAAGAAAACCGGGGCATTTTCACCAATGATGAAAAGACGCCATGATCTAAAGAACAGTGGATGATCTTAGTAATTTTCGTAATACAGAAAACACCCGCTAATAAAAACCTTACATTTTTTGTGGTCTGGCAGGTCTGAGGTCTTTTATTTATGTTTCTTGACTGTGATCTAAGATTATTGCAAATTTTTTGGGAGTACATATAATATTATTAACCCTATGTACGAATTGTTTCACTCGTGGACAGTTTGCAAAGTATTTTCCCCTAAAATCACTTAGCCCAGTTCCCTCAAAAGTCACATGAATGTGTCCTTAAGTTAACTGGATTTAATGTGGATTACAAGTTTATTGTTTGATTTAAATTATGAATCTATTAACAGGAGCTTCGCTTTTAGCCCTGGCCAAACCAACGAGTTTGACTTCGAGATTACCAGTTGATATTACAAGAAGATACTGCACCAAACTGTATTTACAAAATTAATAGAAGTGTTACTTATTCCCACAATGGAAAAAGGTTTATAAAAAGGTGCAGATTGCAATTGTCTTCATGGACCTTGCTTAAAGGAGTTTGCAATGTACAATCGTGAACAAATTCTGTATATTGAAGGACCAAACTCAAGTTTCTTTATTTATCTGGTAGTCATCAACTATACCTCCTTTATAGAAATTAAGAACCGACTCAGCCTAAATTGCCAATAACTACCCCAAATGGCTCTTGATCACATAAGATTAGGCCTGGAAAACAAATTCTTCCCAAACAAAATAACCCAATCGCCCACCTACACCATGCACCAGAAAAGTAATTCTTAAAGTTTATCACTTACATAATTGTTCCTGTTTGTGCGAGGACATGAAATTGCTAATTCATTGCAGTCATTCAGAGTAAATGAGATGTATAATTTTTAGTTTATTAAAAACTTTTAGAGAGACATAAGCTCCATGGTTGGTTTTTTTTTACTACTGTCCATTTTATTGAAAAAATATTAAGGGAACATATATGCTTAGATAGTTCGTTTTGTCTGTTCCTGGGTGGGAAGGATGTTCAATGATTTCTGTAGCGATCCTTGAGGATAGATGCAAGTCCTACAACTATAGGATTCTATAATTACCTCAGTTGTCACTGCAGATTTTGATTGCATGCAGTTCGTTTCAAGAGCCAAGGCATTCAATTTTTCCTTTTTCTACAGTTACAATTTTTTGGTTGTTGGACTGGTTGTGGAGATTTGCGCAGATTCATCGCAATAAATCGATGGATTATACTTCTGAAGTCTGGAAATAATCACCGTTGTAGTTCCTGAAACGTCGACAGTTACTTCTCCGCAGTCTACGGTTATACGTCTCTGAAAACAAAACCAATTTCTGAAACATCATGTATATTGGTTGTGAATTGTAAAACTTTAACGTAAACTAACGAGGTTTAAAGGTTTCGCAATTTCAGATACTTTATTTAAAGACTGATATTATTATCATTATGGAAACCTTATGGGGGCGCAAACTTGCTAATTTAATATTGCACTTACATTTATTCAGAGTACACACTAGGTATGGTTTTCTGTAGATTATTGCAAACACTTCATAGAGACATTTTTCTATTTTAAGTTAAGGGTTAGCATTTTTTTAGTACTTTTCATTCACATATTTGTTCCTGTTTGTTGGGGCACATGAACTTGCTACTTTATTGCAGCCATTCAGAGTACATAGTAGATATATATTTTTTAGTTTATTAAAAACTTTTATAGAGACATAAGCTCCATTCACTGCATGTAGGGTTGGTATTTTTTGACTACTTTCAGACACCTCACATAAGGCACCCTATGTTTTTAGACAGTTTGTATCGTCTGTTGCTGAGTCGGAAGGATGTTCCGTTATTTTTGTAGCAATCCTCGAATTTCGATGCAAATTAATTTCAGGCTCCTTTATTACAAAAGGTTCAATTAACAGCCGTCTCCTCAGAGTAACATACTAACAATATATTGGATACCTGATAACTCTTATCAAAACTACCTCAAGCCTTAACTCGCTCGCGGCACGTAATCAATCATTCTGCTTAATCAACATAAGGATTAATAATAACGATGACTAGGATGATGATGATGATGAAAAGGATGATAATAATTCTTCATGACATACTCATCTTCATTAAATAATTGTTTAATTTTACATAGCAGCGCATTTTTAAGATGCGAAGATGATCTAAAGGGCGCAAATAGATAACTCTTTTAGTTGGCCCACGTGAAGTACGCACTTGACGACAAGAAATGAATTGCAATTATAATTTCCAGTGGGAAAAAACAATCACACTTACTACTGTGAATATGAAATTTCTCGGACTGATCAAACAACGTCAAAGCGCTTCAGGCAATGTAAAAGACTTTCGAAATTTCGACTAGTTAATACACCAGTCCGATCACAAAGACCAAACAAAATACAGATCATGAAATAGGATGTATAAATTGATTTTGTATGTAATACGACGTGGTATGGTCTAACTACAGAGGAAAGACAAGATAAAAGAAAAATAAGAAAATAATCTCATTGAATTAACTTAAATAATAGCATCCTGAACATACAGAAGAATGTATTATTTAACTTGCTGACGGGTTGTGTTTTTATGATTGAAAACCAATTTAATTATTTGCTTTTTATTCTCTATCATTTTGAGTTTGAGTTCCTTTTCTTGGGTGATTTTAGCAGACAGCCAGTCAGAATAGATCACCAGATACACTCGTTTTTACAAGAACAAATTTATAAGAATTTCGAGGCATAAATTTCAGAAATTTAAGAATATGATATGTATAAACCTAAGTCTGATATTCTGAAGATGATATAATTTGAAAAATTTATAAATAGAATACATTTATATCTTTTGAACATAACCGTAAAATTATTCCTTTCTCTGAACGGCAAAACAAGCCACGAAAGCGAAAAAAGGTGCATTACTGCAATTTATACCCAATAATAAAACGGAAAAGTCAGATGCTATAATTTAAGAATAATACAAGTCATAGAATATTTTCTTGAAAAACAACGTCCTTTAAAAGGAAAGGAGTGTATGTATGGGTAGCAAAGCAGTTCTCGTGCAGTTTTTTTTTTTTTTTAATTTTTTTTTTATTTAATTTAATTTTTTTTTTTATTTATTTATTTTTTTTTATTATTATTTTTTTTAAAGTTCTCGTGCTGTTGGTCACGCGCTCTTTCGACTTCGTGCCTGACGCCTTTCCGAAGAATTGCTCAGCTGTTGATTTGTTTGCTTCCATCTAGAGTTCGTTTACCCTGAATTTTAATTGATCTCAGATACTTTGAAATAGGTCTACACAAACGCACATTGATCATTTTACTGTTGGTTTGACCCGATTCTTAAGTCTTAATCCAACTGAAAGAGAATTTTGACTAACAGGTATGTCATAATGTTTTTAGGTACTTTGTGGAAGAACTTTTTAACACCCAAACTTATAGTCATTAAGCAGGGAAAACAAAAGTAGTTAATTCATTTGCGCAAAACTTGAGTCTCTTAATCTCCCTGATTTGATCTATCTTAAAAAAATTGCATTTTTCACTGACCATCAAATCTCGCCTAAGAATATCAATATATTAACAACAGAAAAGGTTCCACCGAATTCTCTGAGACATTTTTTTGGTAAGTTATATATAGCTGGAGATTAGTTTGCAGGATTTCAATGTAGATATTAAGGCTTGGTGGTGACCGAACAAAAAAAAGGGAAAAAGTTCAATTTTGTTTTAGCCTGCGAGCAAGCTCTCCTAGAGCTCCTAAGAATTAAATTGTACTCTGCTGAGAATGGTGAAAATTTAATAAGCGCCCAATCTCAAGGTCCAAAAATTTAATAAGCGCCCAGCGCGGTTAATCGAATAAATATGGTATTCCAGCCAGAGATTCAAAAGCTAAAATAGTAAATCATCTCATTACTTGCGTAAAAGAGTTCGTGTTTTTCATACATTAAGCACTCCTACAATTTCGACGCAGCTATCTAGAGCTATAATACAAAGAATAGCCAAGAACTATTAAGAAATCAGAGAAATTTTACGGACGGATATATTTGAGAACGTTTAATTCTGATCAATTTACCCTAGTAAACTGAACGAGCGAGTGGCCTATTAAACGAACGTCAAGTAATTTACTATTCTTGTCTGTGACGTGTTGAAAAAGTTCTTATTATATGAAGTAAAAACGTTTAATGCAAACAATTGCTTAATATGTAATAAAAAACGTAATAAAATCATTATTTAGTGTTTATAGCACTGCTTTGTTTTTAGTTGTTAGGGTACCATGAAAGCGTCCGTGGCCTTTGTTTTGCTTGCCTTTCTGTCCGCGACAACTGCAAAAGTTCATGTTCAAAACAGGAGGGCTTCCAAGGTAAACAGTTTTATAAGCAATCAGTTTTGTTTGATGCTATAACAGGATATTACGGCGCCGCAAATGATTCCAGAGTAATAACCACAACTTAATTCATTGCACATCAAGCAGATAAGTACAAGCTCTTGTAACCTATTCAAACTCACTTTGTTCTGTTTGTTGTCAGGAAACGTTTTTAAAGAAATATTATAAAGTTACATCCATTCGGTATTGCCGCGCCTAAGCAAAATTAAATCCTATCAAGTAGTTTCTACAGTAAAAAATAAAAACTTTGCTCTGACTTTCATCAAGTTTATTAGTAAATCAACTTACCATCACTTCTTAGCCAAGTGTTGATTAATAACGTAGTGTGATCCAGAGTTGCACTGTTTTAGCTTTGATTACACAGGATCCCGATAGTAACATTCAAGCTGCTTAAAATTGGGGCGCACGAAAAGTGCTGTTTATTGGCTTAATTGTAGTCGTCACAAAGTTCTACCCTGCGAACCGCACACGTATTTCCGATCGTCTCTTCTATCCCTCCGAAAAATAACGTCTGCGAACCCCAGCGGCAAAACGATTTCCTTGACGTAGAACCTTTTTAGCCAATCACAGTTTAGCTCTTAGAATCAAGGAACTACTCGCGAGACTTCTTGCAAGATCGTGCGCGGTGGATACGTTTTCAAGTCAAAATTGAAAGGACGACGTACCCTGTGTACAGCCGCCCTTTTTTCTCACAACGACGCGTTCACGAAAGTTTATTTGCCGGGACTGTGGCACTTATTGATGAAATAAGCACCAAAAGGATTCATATTGAAGAAAAGATTAAAGGGAGAGAAGCGACGACCGGAAACACGTCTGCGGTTCGCAGGCTATTTAAGTTCGCGCAAACACAGAAATAGTGAATGTTACTAATGCTTAAAGCTTACTTAAAAACTTAGTTGTTTGTTTAGGGACTTCTAATAAGAGAAAAGAGATTGTGTTTTCAGGAGCTCATAAGGTATTAGAAAAATTAGTAGTAAAAAATCTTAAATGCATGGCGCGATGAAGACTCAAGGTAGGCCTTGTTTTTATTCTTCTTTTGTACCCAGGTCATTGAGGACCCAGATGAAGCAAATAACTTCCTCAAGAGAGCATCTGTATGTTTAACGTGTCCCCTAACAGGGGTGAGATGCTGCCTGCCAAGTGTTTGCCGGTAAGCATACATTAAGGGAGGGAACCTGGCACCAGTCCTATTTTTATTTCCATTTCTTGGCAAAACATCTTTGCATTTGTCTTTCCAAGCATCTCTTTCACCCTTCATAGACACACACGTGATTGACCTCGTATAAATATTAACTCTCCTCTAATTCCCCCTCTCTCCCCCTCACCAACCCCCTACGCCCTCTGTGTGCACTTAACTACAAGATTACCGTATTTACTCGATTACACGCAGCCCTCAATAACACGTCGCACACTGAATCGGAAGATAATGCGACGTTTAATCAAGGATTATAAAAGGTTGTAAAATATACCCAAACAGAATCCGATAGACGGTTATATATAACGCAAAACCTAAACTGTACTGCTTAACTCCGTAATCTATCAGACATTTGCATCAGCAAAAAAGCGATACATTGGAACTTTAAACATATTTTTGTTAGACATAATATTTAGAAATGGTTTACAATAGTTGTAATCAACCGGGATTGAACAAATATGATTTTGAAATAATCGCAGCTCTTGAATGAACGCTCCATTGGAAGTGCGCCGCGCGTTTTACCAAGTCCGGGGAGGGGGGGGGGGGGGGAGGGTGTACTTAATAAAGTTTTATCCGGGGATGCTCCGCCCAGAGGTCCAACCCCTTACCCTTCTATAAACGATTTTTCATGAAAGAGGTACCTCTTTTGTATAACTTCCATGGACAAATGGTACCCCTTTCACCATGTACCGTCTTTTAAGTAGGAATCAATCCCAAAACCAGAAGGTTTTCTTGACTTTTTATAGCCATAAAATTCATCTGTTAGCCCTTTTGGACCTTTTTTGCATGCCACAATGACAGATTTCCCTTCCCTTTCATATATTTCAACTAGTGAAAACGTTACCCTTTCATATGAGTCCACCTGCACCTACCCAAAGCGGCTGTTTGATATACCTGAAGCCTGGAAAAAAAAAAAACGTATCCCTTTCCTCCCCGGAGTACCTCTCCCTGATTATCATTTATTTTAATTACATGAAATTGGATCCTTAATGTGTTGCATGACAGTTTTCTCAGTTTTTGTATATTTTGTTTTTCTGTTAGGCCCACTGATGGAAAGTGTTCCAGTAATCCAGCAGAGGTCGCACGTGAGACAGGGAAGAGTGTACTTGAGCGTGCAAATGAGGTCAGACAAACGGCACAGGAGCAAGTACGGGAACAAGTGTCTGAGCGTGGACGTGAGGTCAGAGAACGCACTGAAGAAGCTCGTGAAAAACTAACAGGCTGGCGATAATGCGATTGAGACCATGATGTATACGTATCATATTTCAAACAGGACTGACTGTAATGGTCCAAGATTGTATCAGGCTTATCAATAATATTAAACTGCAAGAATCATATTCCCTCTCCTTACTTTGTCTGATTTTGTTTCCCCGGGGGGACTCCCGTATAAAAGTGACAGGGATGCTCAAAGTCTCGCTTAAGAAGATAAATTGCAGATTTTGGTCTTAAGGATGTTTGGAACGGAAAGTCACCATATCTGCTTCTCAGGTATCGTTTAGAGCTGTGCGTAAAGAAAAACTAGACATTTATGACAATTCTTTTGAAATGTTATAGATGAACGCATTCTATGTTAATATTACGTTAATAACAAAAAAGCATGTGACGACTTGTGGCCATAGAACTGACTGGCACCAGATTCCACCTGTCGTTCGAGGAACAGTACATCAGTTTCTGAAGGAAGGAGCTTGCGGCTCGTCGGTTTGACAAAATTCATGAGATCACTTCTACGGGAATTCACTTCTCTTCCCCTGTTTTTTAGTTTTTTCTACGTTCAAGAGACACTAATCAGCTCCTGCCTTTTTAAACTCACGTACAATTGACCTTACTCACGATACCAGCAATTTTTGCACGCGCTGAAGGACTGACGGGACAAAAGCAATGTCACGTGGTTTCTCAGGGAGCAAACAAGTGATAAAATCCACCAATGCACAAAATCGCGGTCGAGTTTGTAAATTCTAGACATCAGACAAATAAAAACTTTTTATCTTAAAGATGATAACTGCAAATTGATTATTGGTTAAAATGATCATTTGCTACGTTTTTAGATGTAGTACCGACCGTAAAGTCCCCGAGAAAGTAATAAGGACGTACAACTTACAGTCCGGGCCACAACCAGATCTGGATATGTAATTTCCTGCAATCTGATTGGCTCAGAGCTCAACCCATCCTCGGAGACCCAGGGGCAGTTAGTCGGGTCGATAAAATGTTCGTGGTGAAAGTTTACTATAAGATCGAGACGAGCCCCTGGGCACTTACTCTTACCGAACCAGTTCCAGAAGCGTTTGAATTGCCTGCTTCTGATTGGCCAGAAAAATTTTTTTCTGGCCAATCAGCGAAGAGAAGCTGCCGGGTGACTCTCGTGTTTTCTTACACGACGTAGTTTTCCTCATCGATCGCCATAGTTGCGTAGCGCGTTCAACGGGGAAAATTTCTCGAGGAAAAAAGTTTCAGAACAAAATGTTAACAACCCGCAAAATTGCAACCTTTAGCACGGCTACAAGAAAAAAGCACTCTCCGATGAGTTTTTAGGGCGGATCTTTCCAAGGTATCGTCATTTTTTATTGCTGATACGATACGCGATACATGACTTTCACTTTCCACTCCTTAATTTGCTCACATTGTCTAGTCTACAACGCCAGGCTTACATTTTAGATGTCCATGTTCGTTGCACGACTTCTGAAACTTTCTACAGCGTGAAAATTTCCGTTGCATGGGCCACGCAACTACGTCGATTGATCGTGGGAAATGCCGGCTAGTTGCAGCGCCTTCTTCTTGCTTTCGCTCCAAACTCTTTTCGAAAGTTTTAAGATTAAAAGCTTACAGCAGTTGACCGTACGAATTCTGCCGAAGTTGATAGTAGTGTTAACTTTAGATTCGAGGGAGACCTCCAGCAAGCGCTTGAAGAAGGCTTGTCCTTGTTTCCGGTGGTACAGTTCAAAGGGAAGCAAAGATTTATTATTGAGAAGATTGTGGAAAGAAGAGATGTTTTTGGGCAATTGATAGAAGAGTTTAACCTTCCAAATGTTGCCTATAAGCTAGGGGGTTTAAAACTCGTTAGATGCTAAAGGTTATGAATTCCCTAGTAATCTACTGGTCATAGTGATTTCACGAGAAATATTGAATGGATGGGGAGCGTTTTCTTTGTTGTACGGAAGCCGGGAATCATTAACTGGGGGATAAGATATTCAGGGCAATGTTCTTTAAGGAGTTTTACCAGAAGGACCCCGTTGCAGGTACATAAAGCTGTTCATTGGTAAGTATGCTGATTTGTTTACTAGGAAGGGTGCTACACTGAATTCACTGTGGGGAGTTCTGAAGGGGTAAAATGGGATGTTGTTGCTCTGGGAAAATGGGATTTAAGTCACTGGCAGGGGGATTCTATCACTGACAATGGGAAAAAAATGTAAAAATGGGAATTGAGGGTTAAACAGTTTCAATGGGATTGATATCCCCCCTTCAGGACCCTCATTATACTTAACAGTAGATCTGGCTTTTATTCAAGGATGCTCAGTAATCTTATGTCTAAAAGCTGACTGACACTTCACAAGAATTATCATGTTTTTTGTCACCATTTATTGGTAGTTGAAAGCTGATGAAGTAAGCCTTGTGACTGCTTAAGATAATAGTGCAATTGAACATTTACATATTATGAATGGAAAAACACCCCATAATAAAGAACTACAGATACCATTACATTAATTTTATTTTTACGCTGTTGAGATTTTTTGTTTCTTCATCATTATTGGAGTTCACATGTCTTCTTATAATACTGCTTGAGTTATGTATAAACTAGGGAGTTGTAATATTTTATTTTAATTTGTTAATAAACGTTTACGCTGGGGTATTTTTTGCTGATTCTTTCTGTCCCAAAGGGTTTGTTTTACTAGGTGGCCAACAAGTATACTTGGTGCGCATTATATTCAGATGCATGTTATACACATATGGTGTACCTGCACATAACATACAAAAACTGTTTTCCATCACTCACTGGAAAAAAGGGAACTGTGCTGAAATTGTCTCTTACAGTTTTCGATAATTCTAAAAGTCTTTCTTCTTTTAGATTTTATTAAGTGTACAACCTGCAGAAGAGAAAAAACTCCTTCCTTTTTTGATGACAGTAATGAGAACAGTAGAATCATTCCCAGCCACTTATGTTGTGACATCAGTGCCAAAGACTGTTAGTCTGCTTAAAGAAAATCAAGATGATCTGTGACAGGAATTTCAAGAATCAAATCTTCACTGCTTGTATTCTAGAATTTGTATTCTCTGATTGTATTCTACAGGAAACAATAATTGATAATTGTAATAACTTATGTTCTGTGGAAAGTATTTTAGAGACACTGTGTGGAATGGTGACCATACAATGAAGATTTTTACCTCTCTGAAGAGGGTTTTTAAATATTTAAAAATACTTAGTCAATGAAGAATATTATTGTCATATGAGGAGAATCATAAATGATAGGGAAGTTATAAAATATCAAACAAATGCACCAAAGGAAAATTGTTAATATTGCAGCATTATCTTTTCAAAGTAAGTCCACTCTTGTACCATCAATTGCAAGGGAGTTAAAGCAATGGCACTGTGGATGTATTTGAGGAGGTCAGTAAGGGAAAACATCAAGCCAATCATAGATAAATAGTTTTAAAAAAAATCACATATTCTGTGAAATTACTTTTATACATGTATTTGTCAAAAGATATCTTGTAATAAAAATTCATTTCTACTATATTAGCCATAATTCTAATCACAGTGAAGATTAACCCAGGTTCTCTTATGCGGTTTAGTAAGCCAGAGACCCAGGTCCTTGAAATCAAGAGCCGAAGTTGGATCTTTGGAAAGTGTCCGTATCTCTTGGTCTCTTCTCCCTGGAATTTCCTTAAAAGCGTTCACTTCTTGTAAAGTTTTAGTGACTACAAAAATATCTATATAGACATCCCACCCTTCCACGATTTCTCAACTCTATATCTACACGTGTCACACACTGCGCGTTTATCACCCTCCAAAACTTCACACCAACCACTTTCAAGCATTTTCGTAAACTCACCTTTATTTTTTTTTTCACTTATCCGAAAAAACAAACCCACACAGCCTGCCAAAATCGACCTCACTTAACAAGTCAGGATTCAGCACATAACCGGACCGAAATTTCGAACTAAACACAACGGCTGTATTTAAAATACGTCCGGTTGGAGCGAAAGCAAGAAGGTGCGTGCACTGCAGCAAGCCAGCAATTCCCACGATCAATCGACGTAGTTGCGTGGCCCATGCAACGGAAATTTTCACGCTGTAGAAAGTTTCAGAAGTCGTGCAACGAACATGGACATCTAAAATGTAAGCCTGGCGTTGTAGACTAGACAATGTGAGCAAATTAAGGAGTGGAAAGTGAAAGTCATGTATCGCGTATCGTATCAGCAATAAAAAATGACGATACCTTGGAAAGATCCGCCCTAAAAACTCATCGGAGAGTGCTTTTTTCTTGTAGCCGTGCTAAAGGTTGCAATTTTGCGGGTTGTTAACATTTTTTTCTGAAACTTTCCTCGAGAAACTTTCCCCGTTGAACGCGCTACGCAACTATGGCGATCGATGAGGAAAACTACGTCGTGTAAGAAAACACGAGAGTCACCCAGCAGCTTCTCTTCGCTGATTGGCCAGAAAAAATTTTTTCTGGCCAATCAGAAGCAGGCAATTCAAACGCTTCTGGAACTGGTTCGGTAAGAGTAAGTGCCCAGGGGCTCGTCTCGATCTTACAGTAAACTTTCACAACGAACATTTTATCGACCCGACTAACTGCCCCTGGGTCTCCGAGGATGAGCTCAACCAAAACATTGACTTGACTGCGAGAGGACTAAGCTCGACAGAAATGTCGAACAGGGAAACTTCGAAGCAAAAAAAATTAATAGCTGCATGTCGAGTGCTTTGGGTGGAATGAACCTTGAAGAAAAGTAACAGCAATACGGAGCCGATTAATCGAGATTATTTTATGCGTCATAGCGTTCGATTTACGAATATCGAGATGTTAATGATCGAGAACGCTTTCTGTAAACACCCGTGGATTTGTGATAATATTTCAAGAGACCAGAAACAACTCGACCACTCCGATCGAATTGGAAGAATAGGGAATTTGAATACCGCAATACATTTCAAGTGGTAAGGTTTTAAGAAGTCCTGTTTGGAGTAATTTCTGCGAGCACAGCTTCGACCTGGAGAAGTCTGTTCTATTCTACTTCGGGCGCAATACCATACGCGCTAAAATCTAATTTCGATCTAAGGATTGATAATGATAATCTTAATGCTAATTATTCTTGCTGTATATAAATTTGAATCGTCACACATGTTCGAAATATGCGAAGGTCAAAGAAATAAATAAAATTTAAAGAAATTGCTTTCGCGAAGAGTCGTAAGCAGTCATTAACGAACTTCTGTCTTTGCTTATTGCAAACTGCAAAACCCCATTGCGGATGAAAATAATGCAAGTGGACTCATTCGTGTTCTAATAGCTGTTAAATAGTCACTGAGAGGATGTAAACATAATTTGACAATTGTATTTTGAAAAACAGCTTTGACAAATGAAATAGATGTGCAGACTTTACATATTGTTTGTGTCAAAATATTTAATAGAATGGTTTTTCACAAGACAAGAAAATATTATATATATTTATATCTCTATACTTTTTTTAAAAAATTGTTCCTTTAAATTATTGTTATTAAGGGGGTGCATCAGTTGAGACGACTGATGCGGTTCTAAATCTCAAAGGAAGGTGTCACATTGGGATGCAGGGCTAGCACAGCATCACAGTAGTTTTTTGGCATAAGAGATTTTATACCATGTGTCTACTACCTAGGATATAGTATTTTTACGGAAGATAGGAATACCACGACTGTAATATGGGTTACAGACGGATACAATTCTAGTTTAGTCACATTCTCACTTGGCATTGCAGTAGCAACATTCACTTTTACTGCACTAGCAATCATTTCCCTCCCTCCGTCCCTCCCTGTAGGGTTTTATTTTGTTCTATTCATGGACAGTGTGATCACTTTTATTATTTGATTGAGGTTGTTTTAAATCTTTTTTAGTTTGGTCTTTCTTATTTGTTGGAGCACTTTATTTTTATACTAAATATTACCTTTTAGTTATTTACCATATATTGTATTATGTTATGATTAATAAAGACTGTCTTGTCTTGTCCCAAACAATGCATGGGTTTCTGAGTTTTGTTGATCTAGTGTAAAGACTATGCCATTATAGTAATATCCTGTCACTGTAGGTGGAATAAATACACACTGAAAAACTTAGTGGGCACTAAGCCTCTATTATTATTAGATTATGTTTGTCCTGTATCATACAGTCAAACCCCTCTTTATGGACACCAGCTTAATGTGGACACCCTGTTATTATGGGAAGTTTCCTTGGTCACTGGGAAAACCCTTAATTTTTCTCTTTATTCAACCCACTTAATACAGACTGACCTGTTAAAGTGGATAATGGACGTTTTTTTCTTCCTCAATGAACAGATTCTCATACAAAGTCAACCTTGCTAATCTGCACACTTTATAGTCCATTGTGTGCTGTAGTCAACCTCTTTTTTTTCTAGGGTAAAAAAAACCTTTCACTTAATTGACGTCATGTCCATATTCCCAGCATCATAGTACACCAAAATGAATGAATTGTGCACAACAATAATAGACCATTTTGAAATCAATCGAGTTGGTAAATTTTACATAATTTTTGATCGATTTTCTTGAGACTTCCGTGTGTTTTCATGGACACAGTCTGCAGAATAAGAGCTTAGTGATGTTTAAAGATGTTAGGTGTGATGCTGTAGTATTTCGATAAAAAAGTGTATTTTTGACTTTTACTGAACAGCACCTGCTTGATATATATAGACACTTCCTATGGCCCCTTCAGTGTCCATATCAATGGGGTTTGACTGTCATTATTTTGGTGTCCTGTTTAAAGTGTATTTTCAGCCATTCTTCACATTTTCCACCTTGCATGTCATAACCTAAGGCAAAGTAAAGTAACAAATAAATAATAAATTAAAAAATTATATGAGCAATCGAAAATAGAGGCATTTTTTTATGTACCTCAATCTGTGTACATTTATTTCATTGAAATGAAAGGGTTATCCAGGGATGACCAATGCTCTTATTATATTGTCAGCATTGACATTTTAATTTAGTAATCGAAAATTATATAAGTGGGAAACTGGTTTGCACTGTTGCATACTGTCTCATGACAGTGATTAATCAACCATCATCATTTCAGTCAAGATTTTTGTATTCAAAGTTATCGTATTGCCTCCTACAATGTGGGCTCGCTTGGGGCTATTGTTGTTGTTTTCACTTTTCTGAACTCGTGAAAAGGCAGTCATTGAACTGCGCAACTGACTTTTGCATCTTTAAAAGCACAGCACTATGTGAAACTGCTTTGCACTACACTAAACAGACCACTATCAACAAGCAAATTTTATGTAGATTTCAAAAAAATTTTTTCCAACAGTCCAAAAAATGACACTCACCTTCTTTTTTTCGATGTTTTGCTCCTTGTCGGGCATTTCTTTGAGCTGAAAAACTCTCGTGTTCGGTCGTTTTACCTCCCAAGAACGCACAAACGTTCATCGGACAGCATTTTTTTCTTTACACCCCTGATTTCTCATTGTCTAAAGTCACAGCTCTCAAAGTAGTATGGGGAAAGGACACTTCTAGGCGCAGCAAAGAGCCAGGAAGTGACCTTCCCTCGTGTTTCTCGGCGTGGGCGCCATTTTGCAAATGTGGGTGACGTCATCATTTATCCAGATCTGGTTGTGGCCCGGACTGACTTGTCAAAACTCGAACTGCATATTTTGCACCACTATTAAATCGTTCATTCGTTTTGAGATAAACCAACAAACTCGAATGCTATTACTAGTATTGGCCAATTTTGTCACTTGTTTGCCCCCTGAAATACCACGCGACATTGTTTTTGTCCCATCAGTCCTAAAGGGCGTGCACACAGATAGCGGGTATCGTGAATAAGGTCTATAGCGCTTGTATCAAAAAACATTATTATGTGTTTAAGTTTAACGGTGCAAAGGCTGGGAGAGAAAGGGATTAGAGTGATTTTGCCGCCATGCCGAATTTTCAAGGCCTCATTTAACTGGTTCAATTTAGATTACTATTAACACGGCTAAAGCAAACAGATTCATCAAGGGGAACGACAAGCGGCAAGGTAAAGACTGGGGCGTAAGGTGCGACAGCGGTGAAAAAAGACATGTTGCCCGCCACTACGTGTCTGCACGTACGTATACAGAAATCTCACCGCACTTTCACACGACAAACCTTTTTTACGGGCACTGAAAAGACCAGGGGAATAAATTATTAACACTTTATTGGTACTCGATTCCGCGGGTTTGCGATTTCGCGTTTTTCCCGATTTTAAAAGATATCGCAAAAGACCCGAGAAAAGACCCGCGAAAAGAATGAAAATCCTCGAAAAATTTAACCACATATTTCCTACTTAAATCGCGTAAATAAAACCCCACTAAATATTCTCGAGCTAGTAGTTTAAGCGAAAACTGCTAGGGGATATTTCAAAAATGTTAAGGAACAAGTCATTCGACTTCCGATCAAGGCTTGGCCCTTGGTAAAGCGCAATTTACAGTGGTTCTTTTAAGAACTAAAGAATACTTTTGACGAGTCAAAAACTGATTTTAAGGGAGAGGTTGATGGTTTAGTCTTTTTCTTTGCTTTTCAAGATGGCGGCCGCGATCAACGTCCTCCGAGTCTCCGTTAAAAAACGCCTACTCTGCAGGCAATGAGTTACCAGCTACTAAATTACGTTCTATTGATAAAGAAAGTCTTATTTACAGATTTAACCCCTAATGTTGTTTTAATGCTTTTTACTTCTTTTAGTTTGTGTCAACACGTCTTACATTGCATCGGAGAAAGTAAGTCTCATTTGTTGATCATGTGTGTCAGTATGGAAAGCTAGATCCACGAACGAAATCGTGGGCATATCACTCCTCGGGCACTCCTTTTTGACAATAAAAGGAGTCGCTCATAGAAAATTTTCGACAAGACCACTAATGAGTATAAGAATCTCGTTATGTAGGTAAAATTATTTTCGCCGGCAAGAAGTAGCTATTTCAAAGCAAAAAATGGCGGTTTTTAACAAGGCTATGGACGATTCAGTCGGGTAGTTCAATATGTCTTTTATTTGTCAGCTCGATGCTTTTAAGGTTTTAAGCGGAACCAATCGTAAGGTTTACCCACTTATCGGGAGGGACAAGTACCCTGTGATAATTTACAGGGGTCCTCCCGGGATAATCACACTGACTTTCTTACAACACTTTCTGCCCACGCCGAAAGCTTGCTCCCATGCTTGGTTGCAGTTTAACAAATTTACCTTAGGCAGAAAATTACAACCAGAGAAGCTCTGTTGAAAACCATATTAATTTTGCGTTTTGTAGGCTCTGAGATTTACAGTGACTTATGATGGAAAGGTCCTCCTGAACGAGACTCTCTCGGGTAAGAGTAGCCTAAGGGGTCAGGCCAGTTTCAGCCCAGGTTGAAATCGCGGTCCACATTTTGCTCGATTACATGGCGAGTTTCAGCCCAGGCGCAATGTTTAGAATTAGGAGCAAAAAATTTGCAGAAAAGGTATTTTACATTCTCATATAAACACTTACACGGCGCAAGCCCAAGTTCATATTTCAGCCCGGATTGAAATTTGAATACAATTTCGCTCCTTGTAAGGGAATTCAAGCAGTCTTGGATTCTGGATTCCACGCCAAGGATTCCGGATTCTAGGTACTGGGTTCCAGATTCTTAGATAGCGGAATCTGGAATCTGGTTAGTGGGATTCCGGATTCTTTGAGCTGTATTCTAGATTCCACGGCAAAAATTTGCTGGATTCCGGAATCCAAAGAGCAACCTGTTGTAAGACAACGAAGTACTCTACGACACATTAAAGAGAATTTCCGATGTCCCGAAATTTTTACATGCGTAAATAGAATAGAGACATTTTCTGGAATTATTTGACAGTGGAAATGTACTCTAAAAGGTACTCCAATAATTCTTAGCGCCGAGGAAGAACTTATCGTTATCTTTATAACGAAACTCTTGCCGGCTTTGTCTCAAAAGTCACAAACGTGTCACTGTTAAAGTCCTGTTATCTTTACTCCTGAAACAGAAGTATTTAAACGTTGATATTCTTGCACAGTTGACAGCTGAAAAAAGTGACATCTTGAAACAAATTTTTTTATGGTTTTTACGCAGCAAAAAACCCACCACCATTTTGCCAAGGATTAAAACCATTAGCTTACATCTGCGAGAAGTATTCCAATATGTCCTACGGAGATGATAACAAATGGGGAGGCTGCCTGGAGATCTATGGCGGAGTGGTCGTGCAAATCCTCGACATCAAGTTCGGCTGCTTTTATTTGCCTGTCGACGTATTGGAGGTAAAACTGCATGCTTACCCCTGTAGCACATAACTTAGAAGTTGCGAGTCCTCGAAAGTAATAACCCCCGAAAGTAACAGCCCCCTACCCTCCCCCCCCCTCGAAAATGAAACAACTCCCCAAAAGTGTAAACTCCCACCTCTTATACACCTCTTTAATCTGGAAAACTCTCGAATATAACACATTTCACAAAAAAACCTGCCCCCCTCCCCCCCTGGTATGTAGTTTCCAACTGTAATTCATACAGTCACACCCCTCTGTAACAGACCCAGTGAAACCCTTCCCAATGATTTGATTCAGTCGACCCAGTGATGATTTAACCTCCCCGATACCCGGCAAATAGTTTGTTTCTACCCGGCTAATTTTTTTTCCCTCCCCGGTCGCTTTCTATCATGACTTCTACAAGACCAATGTATTTCGTTGTTCATATTTGTTTGAAAGAAACAAAAATATAAAACATTATTATCATAGACAAAACCAAAATACGGAGGATACAGGTCATCAACCTTGCATAAAAAAGTATAAATCGTATTGCTCTTCTCGCTACCACGATATGTAAAAGGGTTTCAAAGTTATCACACCGGTAAAGATGTAAGGCCGGCCACCCCTTTCCACTTTTATGAAAAATACACAACTAAGAAGAAAAACTCACTGGAAAATAAACCAACCCGGTGACGTTTTCGCGAACCCAGTGAAGATATGGATTCCTTTGGGTCTGTTAGAGAGGGGTGTACAGTCGGCTCCACCCCTTCGGTGCCCGCATTAGTAAGGAGCGGGGAGGGAGGGGGTGGTATCACGTGTAGTGCTAATTTGTGATTTTAATCATAGTCTCATATCAAGATGATAACTGAAGAGCCAACTAACCCAACTTTGGTCAACCGCTTCCTGGATTTCTTAAAGAAAACGTTCAAGGAACAGGTGCAGGGATGGTTTGGATGGGAGCCGACCGAGGAAAAAAAGTAGAGCAACGTGACGTATAGCTTACTTAGGGGCCGCTTGGATGACGAAGAGGACGAAGGAATTTAAATTTCTAACGTTAAATATAAAGCGGAGAATAAGTGGTTAACGGAACGCAAACTGAAATGTCTTTTCTAGGATAGTTTAATAGTAGAAGTTGCCCGATAGCACATGCTGAGTGTGATTTCATTAATGCGCAAGCATGATTTAAAATTTCTTTTTTATCTTTAAACCATTAGCTTCTACGATTATTGATTAGAAATTATAATGCAGTTGAAAACCTGAACCACCCAGAAAAAAAAAATTACTACTGTCCGCAGACGCTTTTATATTGGATGTCTAAACCCTTCGGTGTTTCTTTAAAAATGACTTCAAGGGAGAAAGGTTAAGACTTCTTGTGGTCTTATTAGTATTAAAATCGTAAATCTGATGGTCAATGTAAGTTGACTTCTAGCCTAATTTGAGGTAATTATTTGGCGAAGGGTTAAATAATGAACTTTCATCCACTAGTACGATTGCTGGGATAATCAACGTTACAGGTGTGTTACGTCTCCTCTGGCAGCGATTATCGTGAACAAGCAAGATCCTTAGTCGGAATTTTAACGTTTGCACTTTTTTTAAGTGGTTGGTGTGGGAGTTGCAATGCTTGTATCGCTCTTTCATTAATTATCGAGCATTGAAAATAAAGCCTAAAACGAGAGCTATTTTCATTGAAGACAAAGCATGTTCAAACGAATAAACTGCTTACATTTATTTAGTCTCTAAAGGACCTTTATATTTGTCAATCTCTTTAAATTCCAGCCGCGCTCTCTCTCCTTTGATAAGCTTTTCCAGGAGCGGTGCGAGAGAGCGCTAAGCTGGAAACGAGCGCCCAGTGTCAGGAACCGGCGCAGGGCAACGATGGGCGTGTCCCCCGCGCGCTTTCTATCTTTCAATTATTGCTGTTTTTACGGTGATACCCAGCGGGACCCTCTGCGGAAGAGAGAGTCATCACAAGAAAGGTTTTTCACTCACCCTCGTTTGGAAAGTGAGGGTTTTTGAAACTCGAGAATGGCCTATTTGAAATTCACCTCCGACAGGAGCCCATCACCTGCCTCCGATCATCACAAACGAAGGATACTGTAGAATAGGAAAGATGGAAAGGCGCATTGCATGATCGAGGCGTCCATCATTTAGGCATCGAAAAGTTTAACCAACAACCACTGTACTAAGGCGATGTCAGCGAGAATGCTGCCAAAAAGCACTGGGTCTCATAATGAAAACGGCAACGCTCAGGTGCATCTCGCCTTTTAGTACACTCGTCCGGCACGGCCACGGCACTATTGTGACGTGAAATACACTAAAAAAAAAGACATTAACACTGTACAGGAGCCAACGATAACGCCAGGGGGGGTACTTCCTTATAAGACGTTATGGGGATCAGTGCCGCTGGATGGGGTCGCATTTGCACGACTGAAGTGACTATAATGGGGTCGCATTTTCAATAGAGTTACTAGAATGGGATCGCACATTTTCGAATTTTTGGGGGTAAGACAGTTCTTCATATTTACGGTTAGCAAACGTACCAGAATGTTTTTACCGTAGATGAAAAGTAACGTGTTCTTCGTTCAATCTAAAAAATGGGTCAATTCATAAAAATAGAAAGTGAACAAGCTGGGATCGCGGAAACTACATAAAATATATGTCCAAAAGTGCAATGCGGTCTACAATTGGCCACAGAATAGACTATAATGGGGTAGGGGCTCTGAGAGGCCAGCGGCCTATACCCAGCAAATATTAACCTAAGAACCCTCCTCCCCCCACTCCCTCGAACGATTACGCCGGAGGTAATTAATTAACTCAGGAGCCCATCAATGGGCTCCTGATTAACTACATCCATTCCTAGCTACAACAGCCCGCGTGTTAGACGTAGAGATGGGACTGGGAAAAGGGTGAGACAACTGGAAAGAGACCCTTTCCCTCCCCTCCCTCCCCTTTTTTGTCTGCCACGCAGCCTGCTGCTCTTCTTCTTTCGAACCTGTACTTGAATACGCTTTCTCGCAATCAAATGGTGGAAAATTTTGCGCACCTGTAAAAACTGTAGCACTTGAAATAATCGCATTGAAGTTTAAAATAGCTATATTATATCCAGCGTAACTGGCGGTTTCGTTGGGTAGGGGCCATTGAGGTGAGCGCGAAAGAGCGGCGAATAAGCGAGGGGATCGAATCATGGGCTAACAAAAGAACGTAAAATGAAAGATCACTCTGGCCCTTGGAGGTTCTTTAAGACAACACGTGACTTATGGAGGTTATAGTATGGAGAGGAAATTGTTCATGTTACTGTATTATGCTAAAGTTGTTTGGCTGCGGCACTTCCAGTTAGGTTGCAGGAAATAAATCGTAAGTTACTGAAAGCTCGATAGTTTTAAATGTACGTTCCAGGCCATTTTTTTTATCTAAAAGAAAACCGGGGCATTTTCACCAATGATGAAAAGACACCATGATCTAAAGAACAGTGGATAATCTTAGTAATTTTGGTAATAAAGAAAACACCCGCTAATAAAAACCTTACATTTTTTGAGGTCTGACAGGTCTGAGGTCTTTTATTTATGGTTCTTGACTGTTATCTAAGATGATTGCAAATTTTTTGGGCGTACATATAATATTATTAACTCTATGTATGATTTGTTTCACTCTTGGCCTGTTTGCAAATTATTTTTCCCTAACATCACTTAGCCATTCCCTCAAAAGTCACATGAATGTGTCCTTAAGTTAACTGGATTTAATGTGGATTACAAGTTTATAGTTTGATTTAAATTATGAATCTATTAACAGGAGCTTCGCTTTTAGCCCTGGCCAAACCAACGAGTTTGACTTCGAGATTACCAGTTGATACTACAAGAAGATACGGCACCAAACTGTATTTACAAAATTAATGAGAAGTATTACTTATTCCCACAATGGAAAAAGGTTTATAAAAAGGTGCAGATTGCAATTGTCTTCATGGACCTTGCTTAAAGGAGCTTGCAATGTACAATTGTGAACAAATTCTGTATATTTAAGGACCAAACTCAAGTTTCTTTATTTATCTGGTAGTCATCAACTATACCTCCTTTATAGAAATTAAGAACCAACTAAGCCTAAATTGCCAATAACTACCCTAAATGGCTCTTGATCACATTACATTAGGCCTGGAAAACAAATTCTTCCCAAACAAAATAACCCAATCGCCCACCTACACCATGCACATAATTTTTCCTGTTTGTGCGCGCGGGGACAAGAACTTGCTAACAGCATTGCAGTCATTCAGAGTACTTAGTAGATACATATTTTTGGTTTATTAAAAACTTTTAGAGAGACATAAGCTCCATTTACTGTACGGTTGGTATTTTTTGACTACTTTCCATTTTATTGAAAATATTAGTTCGTTTTGTCTGTTCCTGGGTCGGGAGGATGTTCAATGATTTCCGTAGCGATCCTTGAGGATGGATGCAAGTCCTACAACTATAGGATTCTATAATTACCTCAGTTGTCACCGCAGATTTTGATTGCATGCAGTTCTCAGTTCAAGGGCCAAGGCATTCAGTTTTCCTTTTTCTACAGTTGCAATTTTTTGGTTGTTGGACTTGTTGTGGAGATTTGCGCAGATTCATCGCAATAAATCGATGGATTATACTTCTGAAGTCTGGAAATCAGAATACTAAGTTTCTTTTTAATCACCCTCAGTCCCTGAAACGTCGACCCACAGTTATTTCTCCGCAGTCTACGGTTATACTTTTCTGAAAACCCAACGAAACCAATTTAAGAAGCATCATGCATATTGGTTGTGAATTATTTATAGCTTTAACGTAAACTAACGAGGTTTAAAGGCTTTGCAATTTCAAATATTTTATTTAAAGACATATAATAATATTATCCTTATGGAAACCTTATGGCGGTGCAAACTTGCTAATTCATTGCACTTACATTTATTCAGACTACACTCTAGATATATATGTATATATATGGTTTTCTGTAGTTTATTAGAAACACTTTACAGAGACATTTTTCTATTTTAAGTAAAGGGTTAGCATTTTTTGAGTACTTTTCATTTTACATATTTGTTCCTGTTTGTTGGGGCACATGAACTTGCTACTTTATTGCAGTCATTCAGAGTACATAGTAGATATATATTTTTTAGTTTATTAAAAACTTTTATAGAGACATAAGCTCCATTTACAGTAGGGTTGGTATTTTTTGACTACTTTCAGACACCTCACATAAGGCACCCTATGTTTTTAGACAGTTTGTATTGTCTGTTGCTGAGTGGGAAGGATGTTCCGTTATTTTTGTAGCAATCCTTGAAGTTCGATGCAAATGAATTTCAGGCTCCTTACAAGGTTCAATTAACAGCCGTCTCCTTAGAGTAACATACTAACAATACATTTGGTACCTGATAACTCTTATCAAAACTTCCTCAAGCCTTACCTCGCTCGCGGCACGTAATCAATCATTCTGCTTAATCAACATAAGGATTAATAATAACAATGACTACTTTGATGATGATGAAAAGGATGATAATAATTCTTCATGACATACTCATCTTCATTAAATAATTGTTTAATTTTACATAGCAAGCGCATTTTTAAGATGCGAAGATCATCTCAAGGGCGCAAATAGATAACTCTTTTAGTTGGCCCACGTGGAGTACGCCGTTGACGACAAGAAATGAATTGCAATTATAATTTCTAGTGGAAAAAACAATCACACTTATGACTGTGAATATGGAATTTCTGGGACTGATCAAACAACGTGAAAGCACTTCAGGCAATGTGAAAGACTTTCGAAAAAATTCGACTAGTTAATACACCAGTCCCATCAAAAGGACAAAATACGACGTTGTATGGTCTAACTACAGAGGAAAGACAAGATAAAAAGAAAAATAATAAAATAATCTCATTGAATTAATTTAAATAATAGCAACCTGAACATACACAAGAATGTGTTACTTAACAGGCTGATGGGTTATATTTTTATGATTCAAAACCAATTAAATTATTTGCTTATTATTCTCTATCATTCTGAGTTTGAGTTCCTTTTCTTGGGTGATTTTAGCAGACAGCCAGTCAGAATAGTTCACCAGATACTCTTTTTTACAAGAACAACTTTATAAGAATTTCGAGGCTTACATGTGAGAAACTTAAGAATATGATATGTATAAACCTAAGGCTGAGATTCTGAAGATGATATAATTTGAAAATTTATAAATAGAATACATTTATATCTTTTGAACTTAATCGTAAAACTATTCCTTTCTCTGAACGGCAAAACAAGCCACCAAAGCGAAAAACGTGCATTACTGCAATAAATATACCCAATAATAAAACGGAAAAGTGAGTTGCTATAATTTAAGGATAATACAAGTCATAGAATATTTTCTGTAAAAACAACGTTCTTGTAAAAGGAAAAGAGTGTATGTATCAGTAGCAAAGATGAGTTCTTATGATACTTATGATATGAAGATTATAGTATGGAGAGTAAATTATTCATGTTACCGTATTATGCTAAAGTTGTTTGGCTGCGGCACTTCCAGTTAGGTTGCAGGAAATAAATCGTAAGTTACTGAAAGGTCGATAGTTTTTAAATGTACGTTCCAGGCCATTTTTTTTTATGTAAAAGAAAACCGGGGCATTTTCACCAATGATGAAAAGACGCCATGATCTAAAGAACAGTGGATGATCTTAGTAATTTTCGTAATACAGAAAACACCCGCTAATAAAAACCTTACATTTTTTGTGGTCTGGCAGGTCTGAGGTCTTTTATTTATGTTTCTTGACTGTGATCTAAGATTATTGCAAATTTTTTGGGAGTACATATAATATTATTAACCCTACGTACGAATTGTTTCACTCGTGGACAGTTTGCAAAGTATTTTCCCCTAAAATCACTTAGCCCAGTTCCCTCAAAAGTCACATGAATGTGTCCTTAAGTTAACTGGATTTAATGTGGATTACAAGTTTATTGTTTGATTTAAATTATGAATCTATTAACAGGAGCTTCGCTTTTAGCCCTGGCCAAACCAACGAGTTTGACTTCGAGATTACCAGTTGATATTACAAGAAGATACTGCACCAAACTGTATTTACAAAATTAATAGAAGTGTTACTTATTCCCACAATGGAAAAAGGTTTATAAAAAGGTGCAGATTGCAATTGTCTTCATGGACCTTGCTTAAAGGAGCTTGCAATGTACAATCGTGAACAAATTCTGTATATTGAAGGACCAAACTCAAGTTTCTTTATTTATCTGGTAGTCATCAACTATACCTCCTTTATAGAAATTAAGAACCGACTCAGCCTAAATTGCCAATAACTACCCCAAATGGCTCTTGATCACATAAGATTAGGCCTGGAAAACAAATTCTTCCCAAACAAAATAACCCAATCGCCCACCTACACCATGCACCAGAAAAGTAATTCTTAAAGTTTATCACTTACATAATTGTTCCTGTTTGTGCGAGGACATGAAATTGCTAATTCATTGCAGTCATTCAGAGTAAATGAGATGTATAATTTTTAGTTTATTAAAAACTTTTAGAGAGACATAAGCTCCATGGTTGGTTTTTTTTTACTACTGTCCATTTTATTGAAAAAATATTAAGGGAACATATATGCTTAGATAGTTCGTTTTGTCTGTTCCTGGGTGGGAAGGATGTTCAATGATTTCTGTAGCGATCCTTGAGGATAGATGCAAGTCCTACAACTATAGGATTCTATAATTACCTCAGTTGTCACTGCAGATTTTGATTGCATGCAGTTCGTTTCAAGAGCCAAGGCATTCAATTTTTCCTTTTTCTACAGTTACAATTTTTTGGTTGTTGGACTGGTTGTGGAGATTTGCGCAGATTCATCGCAATAAATCGATGGATTATACTTCTGAAGTCTGGAAATAATCACCGTTGTAGTTCCTGAAACGTCGACAGTTACTTCTCCGCAGTCTACGGTTATACGTCTCTGAAAACAAAACCAATTTCTGAAACATCATGTATATTGGTTGTGAATTGTAAAACTTTAACGTAAACTAACGAGGTTTAAAGGTTTCGCAATTTCAGATACTTTATTTAAAGACTGATATTATTATCATTATGGAAACCTTATGGGGGCGCAAACTTGCTAATTTAATATTGCACTTACATTTATTCAGAGTACACACTAGGTATGGTTTTCTGTAGATTATTGCAAACACTTCATAGAGACATTTTTCTATTTTAAGTTAAGGGTTAGCATTTTTTTAGTACTTTTCATTCACATATTTGTTCCTGTTTGTTGGGGCACATGAACTTGCTACTTTATTGCAGCCATTCAGAGTACATAGTAGATATATATTTTTTAGTTTATTAAAAACTTTTATAGAGACATAAGCTCCATTTACTGCATGTAGGGTTGGTATTTTTTGACTACTTTCAGACACCTCACATAAGGCACCCTATGTTTTTAGACAGTTTGTATCGTCTGTTGCTGAGTCGGAAGGATGTTCCGTTATTTTTGTAGCAATCCTCGAATTTCGATGCAAATTAATTTCAGGCTCCTTTATTACAAAAGGTTCAATTAACAGCCGTCTCCTCAGAGTAACATACTAACAATATATTGGATACCTGATAACTCTTATCAAAAGTACCTCAAGCCTTAACTCGCTCGCGGCACGTAATCAATCATTCTGCTTAATCAACATAAGGATTAATAATAACGATGACTAGGATGATGATGATGATGAAAAGGATGATAATAATTCTTCATGACATACTCATCTTCATTAAATAATTGTTTAATTTTACATAGCAGCGCATTTTTAAGATGCGAAGATGATCTAAAGGGCGCAAATAGATAACTCTTTTAGTTGGCCCACGTGAAGTACGCACTTGACGACAAGAAATGAATTGCAATTATAATTTCCAGTGGGAAAAAACAATCACACTTACTACTGTGAATATGAAATTTCTCGGACTGATCAAACAACGTCAAAGCGCTTCAGGCAATGTAAAAGACTTTCGAAATTTCGACTAGTTAATACACCAGTCCGATCACAAAGACCAAACAAAATACAGATCATGAAATAGGATGTATAAATTGATTTTGTATGTAATACGACGTGGTATGGTCTAACTACAGAGGAAAGACAAGATAAAAGAAAAATAAGAAAATAATCTCATTGAATTAACTTAAATAATAGCATCCTGAACATACACAAGAATGTATTATTTAACTTGCTGACGGGTTGTGTTTTTATGATTGAAAACCAATTTAATTATTTGCTTTTTATTCTCTATCATTTTGAGTTTGAGTTCCTTTTCTTGGGTGATTTTAGCAGACAGCCAGTCAGAATAGATCACCAGATACACTCGTTTTTACAAGAACAAATTTATAAGAATTTCGAGGCATAAATTTCAGAAATTTAAGAATATGATATGTATAAACCTAAGTCTGATATTCTGAAGATGATATAATTTGAAAAATTTATAAATAGAATACATTTATATCTTTTGAACATAACCGTAAAATTATTCCTTTCTCTGAACGGCAAAACAAGCCACGAAAGCGAAAAAAGGTGCATTACTGCAATTTATACCCAATAATAAAACGGAAAAGTCAGATGCTATAATTTAAGAATAATACAAGTCATAGAATATTTTCTTGAAAAACAACGTCCTTTAAAAGGAAAGGAGTGTATGTATGGGTAGCAAAGCAGTTCTCGTGCAGTTTTTTTTTTTTTAATTTTTTTTAAAATTTAATTTAATTTTTTTTATTTTTTTTTATTTTTTATTTTTTATTTTTTTAAAGTTCTCGTGCTGTTGGTCACGCGCTCTTTCGACTTCGTGCCTGACGCCTTTCCGAAGAATTGCTCAGCTGTTGATTTGTTTGCTTCCATCTAGAGTTCGTTTACCCTGAATTTTAATTGATCTCAGATACTTTGAAATAGGTCTACACAAACGCACATTGATCATTTTACTGTTGGTTTGACCCGATTCTTAAGTCTTAATCCAACTGAAAGAGAATTTTGACTAACAGGTATGTCATAATGTTTTTAGGTACTTTGTGGAAGAACTTTTTAACACCCAAACTTATCGTCATTAAGCAGGGAAAACAAAAGTAGTTAATTCATTTGCGCAAAACTTGAGTCTCTTAATCTCCCTGATTTGATCTATCTTAAAAAAATTGCATTTTTCACTGACCATCAAATCTCGCCTAAGAATATCAATATATTAACAACAGAAAAGGTTCCACCGAATTCTCTGAGACATTTTTTTGGTAAGTTATATATAGCTGGAGATTAGTTTGCAGGATTTCAATGTAGATATTAAGGCTTGGTGGTGACCGAACAAAAAAAAAAGGGAAAAAGTTCAATTTTGTTTTAGCCTGCGAGCAAGCTCTCCTAGAGCTCCTAAGAATTAAATTGTACTCTGCTGAGAATGGTGAAAATTTAATAAGCGCCCAATCTCAAGGTCCAAAAATTTAATAAGCGCCCAGCGCGGTTAATCGAATAAATATGGTATTCCAGCCAGAGATTCAAAAGCTAAAATAGTAAATCATCTCATTACTTGCGTAAAAGAGTTCGTGTTTTTCATACATTAAGCACTCCTACAATTTCGACGCAGCTATCTAGAGCTATAATACAAAGAATAGCCAACAACTATTAAGAAATCAGAGAAATTTTACGGACGGATATATTTGAGAACGTTTAATTCTGATCAATTTACCCTAGTAAACTGAACGAGCGAGTGGCCTATTAAACGAACGTCAAGTAATTTACTATTCTTGTCTGTGACGTGTTGAAAAAGTTCTTATTATATGAAGTAAAAACGTTTAATGCAAACAATTGCTTAATATGTAATAAAAAACGTAATAAAATCATTATTTAGTGTTTATAGCACTGCTTTGTTTTTAGTTGTTAGGGTACCATGAAAGCGTCCGTGGCCTTTGTTTTGCTTGCCTTTCTGTCCGCGACAACTGCAAAAGTTCATGTTCAAAACAGGAGGGCTTCCAAGGTAAACAGTTTTATAAGTAATCAGTTTTGTTTGATGCTATAACAGGATATTACGGCGCCGCAAATGATTCCAGAGTAATAACCACAACTTAATTCATTGCACATCAAGCAGATAAGTACAAGCTCTTGTAACCTATTCAAACTCACTTTGTTCTGTTTGTTGTCAGGAAACGTTTTTAAAGAAATATTATAAAGTTACATCCATTCGGTATTGCCGCGCCTAAGCAAAATTAAATCCTATCAAGTAGTTTCTACAGTAAAAAATAAAAACTTTGCTCTGACTTTCATCAAGTTTATTAGTAAATCAACTTACCATCACTTCTTAGCCAAGTGTTGATTAATAACGTAGTGTGATCCAGAGTTGCACTGTTTTAGCTTTGATTGCACAGGATCCCGATTGTAACATTCAAGCTGCTTAAAATTACGGCGCACGAAAAGTGCTGTTTATTGGCTTAATTGTAGTCGTCACAAAGTTCTACCCTGCGAACCGCACACGTATTTCCGATCGTCTCTTCTATCCCTCCGAAAAATAACGTCTGCGAACCCCAGCGGCAAAACGATTTCCTTGACGTAGAACCTTTTTAGCCAATCACAGTTTAGCTCTTAGAATCAAGGAACTACTCGCGAGACTTCTTGCAAGATCGTGCGCGGTGGATACGTTTTCAAGTCAAAATTGAAAGGACGACGTACCCTGTGTACAGCCGCCCTTTTTTCTCACAACGACGCGTTCACGAAAGTTTATTTGCCGGGACTGTGGCACTTATTGATGAAATAAGCACCAAAAGGATTCATATTGAAGAAAAGATTAAAGGGAGAGAAGCGACGACCGGAAACACGTCTGCGGTTCGCAGGCTATTTAAGTTCGCGCAAACACAGAAATAGTGAATGTTACTAATGCTTAAAGCTTACTTAAAAACTTAGTTGTTTGTTTAGGGACTTCTAATAAGAGAAAAGAGATTTTGTTTTCAGGAGCTCATAAGGTATTAGAAAAAATAGTAGTAAAAAATCTTAAATGCATGGCGCGATGAAGACTCAAGGTAGGCCTTGTTTTCATTCTTCTTTTGTACCCAGGTCATTGAGGACCCAGATGAAGCAAATAACTTCCTCAAGAGAGCATCTGTATGTTTAACGTGTCCCCTAACAGGGGTGAGATGCTGCCTGCCAAGTGTTTGCCGGTAAGCATACATTAAGGGAGGGAACCTGGCACCAGTCCTATTTTTATTTCCATTTCTTGGCAAAACATCTTTGCATTTGTCTTTCCAAGCATCTCTTTTCACCCTTCATAGACACACACGTGATTGACCTCGTATAAATATTAACTCTCCTCTAATTCCCCCTCTCTCTCCCTCACCAACCCCCTACGCCCTCTGTGTGCACTTAACTACAAGATTACCGTATTTACTCGATTACACGCAGCCCTCAATAACACGTCGCACACTGAATCGGAAGATAATGCGACGTTTAATCAAGGATTATAAAAGGTTGTAAAATATACCCAAACAGAATCCGATAGACGGTTATATATAACGCAAAACCTAAACTGTACTGCTTAACTCCGTAATCTATCAGACATTTGCATCAGCAAAAAAGCGATACATTGGAACTTTAAACATATTTTTGTTAGACATAATATTTAGAAATGGTTTACAATAGTTGTAATCAACCGGGATTGAACAAATATGATTTTGAAATAATCGCAGCTCTTGAATAAACGCTCCATTGGAAGTGCGCCGCGCGTTTTACCAAGTCCGGGGAGGGTGTACTTAATAAAGTTTTATCCGGGGATGCTCCGCCCCGAGGTCCAACCCCTTACCCTTCGATAAACGATTTTTTATGAAAGAGGTACCTCTTTTGTATAACTTCCATGGACAAATGGTACCCCTTTCACCATGTACCGTCTTTTAAGTAGGAATCAATCCCAAAACCAGAAGGTTTTCTTGACTTTTTATAGCCATAAAATTCATCTGTTAGCCCTTTTGGACCTTTTTTGCATACCACAATGACAGATTTCCCTTCCCTTTCATATATTTCAACTAGTGAAAACGTTACCCTTTCATATGAGTCCACCTGCACCTACCCAAAGCGGCTGTTTGATATACCTGAAGCCTGAAAAAAAAAAAAACGTATCCCTTTCCTCCCCGGAGTACCTCTCCCTGATTATCATTTATTTTAATAACATGAAATTGGATCCTTAATGTGTTGCATGACAGTTTTCTCAGTTTTTGTATATTTTGTTTTTCTGTTAGGCCCACTGATGGAAAGTGTTCCAGTAATCCAGCAGAGGTCGCACGTGAGACAGGGAAGAGTGTACTTGAGCGTGCAAATGAGGTCAAAAATGCGGCACAGGAGCAAATACGGGAACAAGTGTCTGAGCGTGGACGTGAGGTCAGAGAACGCACTGAAGAAGCTCGTGAAAAACTAACAGGCTGGCGATAATGCGATGGAGACCATGATGTATACGTATCATATTTCAAACAGGACTGAATGTAATGGTCCAAGATTGTATCAGGCTTATCAATAATATTAAACTGCAATAATCATATTCTCTCTCCTTATTTTGTCTGATTTTGTTTCCCCGGGGAGACTCCCGTATAAAAGTGACAGGGATGCTCAAAGTCTCGCTTAAGAAGATAACTTGCAGATTTTGGTCTTAAGGATGTTTGGAACGGAAAGTCACCATATCTGCTTCTCAGGTATCGCTTAGAGCTGTGCGTAAAGAAAAACTAGAGATTTATGACAATTCTTTTGAAATGTTATAGATGAACGCATTCTATGTTAATATTACATTAATAACAAAAAAGCATGTGACGACTTGTGGCCATAGAACTGACTGGCACCAGATTCCACCTGTCATTCGAGGAATAGTATATCAGTTTCTGAAGGAAGGAGCTTGCGGCTCATCGGTTTGACAAAATTCATGAGATCACTTCTACGGGAATTGACTTCTCTTCCCCTGTTTTTAAAGTTTTTTCTACGTTCAAGAGACACTAATCAGCTCCTGCCTTTTTTAACTCACGTACAATTGACCTTACTCACGATACCAGCAATCTTTGCACGCGCTGAAGGACTGACGGGACAAAAGCAATGTCACGTGGTTTCTCAGGGAGCAAACAAGTGATAAAATCCACCAATGCACAAAATCGCGGTCGAGTTTGTAAATTCTAGACATCAGACAAATAAAAACTTTTTATCTTAAAGATGATAACTGCAAATTGATTATTGGTTAAAATGATCATTTGCTACGTTTTTAGATGTAGTACCGACCGTAAAGTCCCCGAGAAAGTAATAAGGACGTACAACTTGCAGTCCGGGCCACAACCAGATCTGGATATGTAATTTCCTGCAATCTGATTGGCTCAGAGCTCAACCAAAACATTGACTTGACTGCGAGAGGACTAAGCTCGACAGAAATGTCGAACAGGGAAACTTCGAAGCAAAAAAAAGTAATAGCTGCATGTCGAGTGCTTTGGGTGGAATGTACCTTGAAGAAAAGTAACAGCAATACGGAGCCGATTAATCGAGATTATTTTATGCGTCATAGCGTTCGATTTACGAATATCGAGATGTTAATGATCGAGAACGCTTTCTGTAAACACCCGTGGATTTCTGATAATATTTCAAGAGACCAGAAACAACTCGACGACTCCGATCGAATTAGAAGAATAGGGAATTTGAATACCGCAATACATTTCAAGTGGTAAGGTTTTAAGAAGTCCTGTTTGGAGTAATTTCTGCGAGCACAGCTTCGACCTGGAGAAGTCTGTTCTATTCTACTTTGGGCGCAATACCATACGCGCTAAAATCTAATTTCGATCTAAGGATTGATAATGATAATCTTAATGCTAATTATTCTTGCTGTATATAAATTTCCAGTATATTGAATCGTCACACATGTTCGAAATATGCGAAGGTCAAAGAAATAAATAAAATTTAAAGAAATTGCACTCGCGAAGAGTCGTAAGCAGTCATTAACGAACTTCTGTCTTTGCTTATTGCAAACTGCAAAACCCCATTGCGGATGAAAATAATGCAAGTGGACTCATTCGTGTTCTAATAGCTGTTAAATAGTCACTGAGAGGATGTAAACATAATTTGACAATTGTATTTTGAAAAACAGCTTTGACAAATGAAATAGATGTGCAGACTTTACATATTGTTTGTGTCAAAATATTTAATAGAATGGTTTTTCACAAGACAAGAAAATATTATATATATTTATATCTCTATACTTTTTTAAAAAAATTGTTCCTTTAAATTATTGTTATTAAGGGGGTGCATCAGTTGAGACGACTGATGCGGTTCTAAATCTCAAAGGAAGGTGTCACATTGGGATGCAGGGCTAGTACAGCATCACAGTAGTTTTTTGGCATAAGAGATTTTATACCATGTGTCTACTACCTAGGATATAGTATTTTTACGGAAGATAGGAATACCACGACTGTAATATGGGTTACAGACGGATACAATTCTAGTTTAGTCACATTCTCACTTGGCATTGCAGTAGCAACATTTACTTTTACTGCACTAGCAATCATTTCCCTCCCTCCGTCCCTCCCTGTAGGGTTTTATTTTGTTCTATTCATGGACAGTGTGATCACTTTTATTATTTGATTGAGGTTGTTTTAAATCTTTTTTAGTTTGGTCTTTCTTATTTGTTGGAGCACTTTATTTTTATACTAAATATTACCTTTTAGTTATTTACCATATATTGTATTATGTTATGATTAATAAAGACTGTCTTGTCTTGTCCCAAACAATGCATGGGTTTCTGAGTTTTGTTGATCTAGTGTAAAGACTATGCCATTATAGTAATATCCTGTCACTGTAGGTGGAATAAATACACACTGAAAAACTTAGTGGGCACTAAGCCTCTATTATTATTAGATTATGTTTGTCCTGTATCATACAGTCAAACCCCTCTTTATGGACACCAGCTTAATGTGGACTCCCTGTTATTATGGGAAGTTTCCTTGGTCACTGGGAAAACCCTTAATTTTTCTCTTTATTCAACCCACTTAATACAGACTGACCTGTTAAAGTGGATAATGGACGTTTTTTTCTTCCTCAATGAACAGATTCTCATATAAAGTCAACCTTGCTAATCTGCACACTTTATAGTCCATTGTGTGCTGTAGTCAACCTCTTTTTTTTCTAGGGTAAAAAAAACCTTTCACTTAATTGACGTCATGTCCATATTCCCAGCATCATAGTACACCAAAATGAATGAATTGTGCACAACAATAATAGACCATTTTGAAATCAATCGAGTTGGTAAATTTTACATAATTTTTGATCGATTTTCTTGAGACTTCCGTGTGTTTTCATGGACACAGTCTGCAGAATAAGAGCTTAGTGATGTTTAAAGATGTTAGGTGTGATGCTGTAGTATTTCGATAAAAAAGTGTATTTTTGACTTTTATAACAGCACCTGCTTGATATATATAGACACTTCCTATGGCCCCTTCAGTGTCCATATCAATGGGGTTTGACTGTCATTTGGTGTCCTGTTTAAAGTGTATTTTCAGCCATTCTTCACATTTTCCACCTTGCATGTCATAACCTAAGGCAAAGTAAAGTAACAAATAAATAATAAATTAAAAAATTATATGAGCAATCGAAAATACAGGCATTTTTTTATGTACCTCAATCTGTGTACATTTATTTCATTGAAATGAAAGGGTTATCCAGGGATGACCAATGCTCTTATTATATTGTCAGCATTGACATTTTAATTTAGTAATCGAAAATTATATAAGTGGGAAACTGGTTTGCACTGTTGCATACTGTCTCATGACAGTGATTAATCAACCATCATCATTTCAGTCAAGATTTTTGTATTCAAAGCTATCGTATTGCCTCCTACAATGTGGGCTCGCTTGGGGCTATTGTTGTTGTTTTCACTTTTCTGAACTCGTGAAAAGGCAGTCATTGAACTGCGCAACTGACTTTTGCATCTTTAAAAGCACAGCACTATGTGAAACTGCTTTGCACTACACTAAACAGACCACTATCAACAAGCAAATTTTATGTAGATTTCAAAAAAATTTTTTCCAACAGTCCAAAAAATGACACTCACCTTCTTTTTTTCGATGTTTTGCTCCTTGTCGGGCATTTCTTTGAGCTGAAAAACTCTCGTGTTCGGTCGTTTTACCTCCCAAGAACGCACAAACGTTCATCGGACAGCATTTTTTTCTTTACACCCCTGATTTCTCATTGTCTAAAGTCACAGCTCTCAAAGTAGTATGGGGAAAGGACACTTCTAGGCGCAGCAAAGAGCCAGGAAGTGACCTTCCCTCGTGTTTCTCGGCGTGGGCGCCATTTTGCAAATGTGGGTGACGTCATCATTTATCCAGATCTGGTTGTGGCCCGGACTCACTTGTCAAAACTCGAACTGCATATTTTGCACCACTATTAAATCGTTCATTCGTTTTGAGATAAACCAACAAACTCGAATGCTATTACTAGTATTGGCCAATTTTGTCACTTGTTTGCCCCCTGAAATACCACGCGACATTGTTTTTGTCCCATCAGTCCTAAAGGGCGTGCACACAGATAGCGGGTATCGTGAATAAGGTCTATAGCGCTTGTATCAAAAAACATTATTATGTGTTTAAGTTTAACGGTGCAAAGGCTCGGGAGAGAAAGGGATTAGAGTGATTTTGCCGCCATGCCGAATTTTCAAGGCCTCATTTAACTGGTTCAATTTAGATTACTATTAACACGGCTAAAGCAAACAGATTCATCAAGGGGAACGACAAGCGGCAAGGTAAAGACTGGGGCGTAAGGTGCGACAGCGGTGAAAAAAGACATGTTGCCCGCCACTACGTGTCTGCACGTACGTATACAGAAATCTCACCGCACTTTCACACGACAAACCTTTTTTACGGGCACTGAAAAGACCAGGGGAATAAATTATTAACACTTTATTGGTACTCGATTCCGCGGGTTTGCGATTTCGCGTTTTTCCCGATTTTAAAAGATATCGCAAAAGACCCGAGAAAAGACCCGCGAAAAGAATGAAAATCCTCGAAAAATTTAACCACATATTTCCTACTTAAATCGCGTAAATAAAACCCCACTAAATATTCTCGAGCTAGTAGTTTAAGCGAAAACTGCTAGGGGATATTTCAAAAATGTTAAGGAACAAGTCATTCGACTTCCGATCAAGGCTTGGCCCTTGGTAAAGCGCAATTTACAGTGGTTCTTTTAAGAACTAAAGAATACTTTTTAAAGAATAGCACTATTGCTAATTGGCTTTTGTTTTAAGAATTAGAAAACATTGAATATACTTGAAGTCCCGAAAATTCGGGCTGCTGGCTCGTTCTTCCTCAGAGCAATTCGTTTTCGAAATTCCAAAACTCAAAATGCTGAATTTTGAACCACTTTCTAGTTACGAACTTCTACTCCAACGATTTCTCCTACCATGAAATTTTTTAGGCATGCTTTGAAAAGTGGGGTCCACTTAAGTGCTAGTTTTGCTAAAAAAAAAATCGGAATATTTTATATTGTCATTCGATGCAAATTTTTCTTCTTTTCCATTGGTCGAAAGCCCACCTTGTGACCTGCAAATAACTGCTTACAAAAAATGGTGTAATCATGCGCAATATCGATCAACTGTGTTTAACAATTCAATTCGATTAAAAATGATCATCATTTCAATTAAAAACATTTCATTTCATTTTAATCTAAACAAAAAAGCACAAACCATCACATTTGTTTTCAAATTTACAGAAACGTTGTTATAAGAAAAAGAGTATAAATAAATGAATAAACAAATAATACCCTGTCAGAATAATTGAGGACTGACGTATTGAAACATTTCAATAAAAGAAACAAGATCACACATCAAACTGACATTATTCCAATTTTCATAAAATTCTAAACTTGGAAAATTTTGCATTAAATAGTTTTCAAAAAGTATTTCCAAGGTACTTCGTGATGTTCAAGAAATTCTTGCTTAGTGAAGAGATGTTTAAGACCATAATCATCATGCATATATTTTTTTTTTTTAATGAAAATAACATTATATAATAAAAACTGTTTACGCCTGATCAAAAATGACCACACTCATCAGGCAATTACGGCGAATGACCGGTAAAATTCATTCGTGTTATATATAGGTACAAGAGTTTGCTGCATGCACATTGGTAAGTGATAGTTCTTTAACCTAATTCTTAAAGTAACTTTATCACTACCATAACTGTTCCTGTTTGTGCGGGGAGATGAACTTGCTAATTCATTGCAGTCATTCAGAGTACATAGTAGATAAACATTTTTTAGTTCATTAAAAACTTTTACTGAGAGAGACATATTATTAAGCTACATTAACTGTAGGGTTGGTATTTTTTTACTACTTTCCATTTTTATGGAAATAAGGGAACATATACGTTTAGATTAAGTTCGTTTTGTCTGTTCCTGGGTCGGGAGGATGTTCAATGATTTCTGTAACGATCCTTGAGGATGGATGCAAGTCCTACAACTATAGGATTCTATAGTTACCTCAGTTGTCACTGCAGATTTTGATTGCATGCAGTTCCCTTCAAGGGCCAAGGCATTCAGTTTTTCTTTTTCTACAGTTGCAATTTTTTGGTTGTTGGACTTGTTGTGGAGATTTGCGCAGATTCATCGCAATAAATCGATGGATTATACTTCTGAAGTCTGGAAATCAGAATATTAAGTTTCTTTTTAATCACCTGCAGTTCCTAAAACGTCGACAGTTACTTCTCCGCAGTCTACGGTTATACTTCTCTGAAAACCCAACAAAACCAATTTCTGAAGCATCATGTAACTATATTGGTTGTGAATTATTTATAGCTTTAACGTAAACTAACGAGGTTTAATAAAGGCTTTGCAATTTCAGATACTTTATTTAAAGACTGATATTATTATCCTTATGGAAGCCTTATGAAAGCGCTAACTTGCTAATTTATTGCACTTACATTTATTTAGAGTACACACTAGATATATATGTATATATATAGTTTTCTGTAGATTATTTCAAACACTTCACAGGGACATTTTTCTCTTTTAAATAAAGGGTTAGCATTTTTGGAGTACTTTTCATTTTACATATTTGTTCCTGTTTGTTGGGGCACATGAGCTTGCTACTTTATTGCAGTCATTCGGAGTACATAGTAGATATATATTTTTTTAGTTTATTAAAAACTTTTGTAGAGACATAAGCTCCAGTTACCGTAGGGTTGGTATTTTTTAACTACTTTCAGGAACCTCACATAAGGTACCCTATGTGTTTAGACAGTTTGTATTGTCTGTTGCTGAGTTGGAAGGATGTTCCGTTATTTTTCTAGCAATCCTTGAAGTTCGATGCAAATTAATTTCTGGCTCCTTCATTACAAAAGGTTCAATTGGCAGCCGTCTCCTCAGAGTAACATACTAACAATATATTGGATACCTGATAACTCTTATAAAAACTTCCTCAAGCCTTAACCCGCTTGCGGCACGTAATCAATCATTCTGCTTAATCAACATACGGATTAATAATAACAATGACCATAATGATGATGATAATTTCTTCATGACATACTCATCTTCATTCAATAATAGTTTAATTTTACATACACGACTTTCATAATGGCGGACCGCTCGGGCGGAATAGTAACTACTAACATCAGAGCGAGGCTAGTTAGGCCACGTTCAATTATGAAAAACGTAAACACATGCAAATGCGTTCCAAATCTCTCTCGTATGTAGCCTGTTTTTTGCTGTATCGTCGAACGTGATAATGTGAAAACGTAATCGAGTGTTTTTGTTTATCTGAAATCGAAATTACTCAGATAATTACCACGGGCTTAAAAAAATGCCCACGCACTGCTGTGTTCCTGAGTGCACCAAGAAAGGTTGTCGCAAGGAGGATGGCAGGAAAGTCTCGTTCTTCAAGTTTCCTGATCATGTCGGTCGCCGTAAACAGTGGCTTCACGCCATCAGAAGAGAGGAAGGAAAACATTTTGGGATCACGAAGGCAACCAAGGTCTGTTCGAGACATTTTAGGCCGGAATATGATTTTGTAAAGACCCTCGCTGGCAGAACGGAGCTGCGAGGGAATGCTGTTCCTTCGAAGTTTGCGTGGACTCGCACCTCTCCCCGGAAACGTAAAGCGCCAGCAGTACGCGAAAGCATCGATGAAACAAGCCGAAATCTTTTTGAAGAAACCGGAACTAATGACGAGCCAGAAAACTGCGTAGATGAAGGGGAAAATCGCATAGAAGAAAGGAAAACTGTGGAAAGCATCCTGTCTGAAAACTTGAAAATGGATGCGGAGACTCAAACCACAGAACCAAAGGAAGGCACTGAGACCTCGCTGACACAACAAATAGTGGACCTTGAATCCAATCTTGAAAGAGCTAAGCGACATATTGAATCTTTGCAAAACCAAGTTTTCACTATTGAAAGATTTCAAAGCAGTGATGCGTCAATCCATTTTTATACTGGATTTCCAAACTGGAAGGTATTTATGTCTGTTTTTAGATACCTGAATCCTGGTGATATGGGTGAAAACATCACATACTGGTTGTCTTCAAGGAAAAATGTATCTGCCAGCGTTTATGAGGAGTTGGCAGCTAATGGAAGCAAGAAAGGCAGAAGTAGGTCATTGAGGCCTATTGACGAATATTTCCTTGTGATGTGTAGACTCAGACAAGGCATTCCTGAGGAGCACTTAAGTCATCTGTTTGACATATCCACTTCAACAGTTAGTCGGATTTTTATCAGCTGGATAAATTTCATGTATTTGATGCTAGGCCAACTAAACATTTGGCCAACAAGGCAAGTAATTAATGAGACAATGCCTGAAGATTTCAAGCAAAAATATAGTTCTACAAGAGTTATTATGGACTGTACAGAGATGAGGTGTCAAATGCCCAGTAGTTTACATTTAAATGGGGAGCTGTTTAGCAATTATAAACACCACACAACCCTGAAGGGATTAATTGGCATTTCTCCTGGCGCTGCAATAACCTTCATCAGCCAGCTGTATACTGGCAGCATCTCTGACAGAGAGATTGTTGTCAGAAGTGGATTGTTGGATTTCCCATTGCAAGATGGAGACTCAGTCATAGCAGACAAAGGATTTACAATCGAGGACTTGTTACCTTAAGGAGTTTCCTTGAACATTCCTCCCTTTCTTGGCAGCTCAAATCAAATGCCAGCACAAGATGTTGTTCGCACTCAGGAAATTGCAAGCCTACGAATTCATGTTGAGCGTGCCATAAACAAAATCAAGAATTTTCACATTTGGGATGGAGTTGTGCCCCTCCATCAGTTTGGGGTTGTCAATCAAATGTGGGCAGTCTGTGCAATCTTATGTAATGCTCAACCAAACATTATTTCTATTTGAATAAACTGGGACAAGAACTATTCTTTGAATATCACTATAACATTAGCTTTAAGTGGTCCAAAATTATGTACATGTGTAGACAACCGAATACACAGGGGGTGATAATATTTTGTTATTGTTGTTGTTCAGTTTGTAAAGTGGCTATTACTCCTACCGGTCTCCACTCACATAAGAAAAAAGATGTGATCCAATTTAAAATTGTGTGACATTTTATTCCTGTGTATATCAGCTCAAAAATCAAACCAGACAGTTTCCCTGCTATTGGCAGTCGATATAAATATTTCCTCAGTTTTTTTTATTCAAAAGAAATAACATTGTGGTGCCATGCATGCTTCTTATTACATTTTTCATTAAAAAATATCAAATAACATGTGACTTACATCTACAGACAGTGTAAAAGTTATTTTTGTTGACAACAATTTGTGTCCTATGATCAACACTACAATTCCCTGTACTGCACAAATATGTACACCATTAAGCAAGGGAACTGTCTTTAAATCTAAAATAGTCTCTCATAAAAAGGAACAAGCACATGGACAAAAGTAAGAATAACTTGTGTATTGGCACAAGGGTGTGGAGAATCAATCTCCTCCCAGTTACAGTGCAGCTACTCCAACTAAGACCACCCAACCAAATTCTGCCAGTGGAAATACTCGAATGAAATCCTGCAGTGCCAACAACAGATTTCCCACAAATAATAATTTTATGCAAGTTGTGTGCTTCAAAAGTAATAAATTGGAACCATTTGTATTGCTTTCGCACTCTAATACTATTGGACAATTTGGAAAGCTTTTTCTTGGGTGATCTTGTTTGGAGTAGTGATACTGTAACAAGACATAAGTAAATTAATTACTGAATTGCCACCAAAAAAGTTGAAAAGCCTACAATATATACAATCAAAGGGCATTGAATAGCTAATTATCTACTGCATTTTCCTGATAGTCCTCAGCAGCAAACTTAATGAAGTGTAAAAAATAGTAAGTTAAAAGTTCAGTTTGTAAGTTTCTCCAGTAGTCAGGATCAAAGGCTATCCTCTCCACGTACAGTCCCTTGCTGGTATAAACAATGAAATCACACCACTTGCTTCCAGTTATCCCCATTTGTCCTTGCACTTGTGCATAGTATGCGTGATCCCTTTTCAGTCTGCACTCTTTGTCATTTATTTTCTCCATAAAAAAATTGGGATCAGAGCATGCATCCAAGGGTGTTACATGGAACTTGGTGTAGGGACACTTTACCTCTCCCAAACCAAAGCAATGTACACATCCTTTATCCACAATTTTTGCATCAGGCGAGGCACCTAGTACTGGACAACTTTTTGATACGACAAATCCACTCCTTAAAACAGCTACTGGTGTTTTCTGGTTGAACATGAATTTCTGATACTCTTGAAGAGCGATGGGTTCATACTTAATGCCATGGGCACCATATTTCGAGGAAAATGGCTTTGGGTGCATGATGGACTGTGCATAGGTATCATGATTCCTTTTCCTCTTGGTAATCGCTTGGAAGTTAGAGGCAGTAAATCGATAGGTGCGTTCTTGCTTCCACATTTCAGATGCTGGTTGATCCCTTGTTTTGCTTTCGATTTCATGGATTTTGTCTTCATCCACATTTAGAGTAGACAGCAAGTTCTTCTCAGAATCTGAGAGCTTTCGAGGTGTGGTCATGTCCTCCTCATTTGTCATAGGAAAGCGAGGATAATGAGTGAGGTCCAGGGCAACATCATTTACTCTCTGAACTGAGGCTAGATTCGCTTGAGCAGAGAAATTCGATTCTGTGAAGGAAGTTTGATAACTCAAGAACGACCCAACAGGACTTTTGCCAAATTTGGTATCACTCAGTTCAAAAGCTAGGTTTTTTTCTTTGTTCATATGAGCAAAACCCAAGTTTGGATCAATTCCTGAAAGTTCAGATTTAAAAGCCTTCTCTCTTTCCAGATCATGTTGTGGTTGTCTTCTGGCTTCATACAATGAGCATTTCACACCACCGCCACAACGTGAGGTGCTTGGTTCATCCAGTTTTGCCTTTTTTACCACAACCTCCATGACTGGTTGAGCTACTATATTTTCGCCTCCACCTTTCTTGTTCCAGGATTGAAGCTGGGAAGTACATGCTACTTGCGGATTCTCGTCTGCGTCTTTTTGTAAGTCCCTTGTAGTTTTAGCTTCATATAGACTGAATTTGCAAAGTTTCAGCATTAGCGCCGATGTGTGATTACAAAATCCCACTTTTCCAGCCACACAGGTACAAGTGGAATTGAAAACGTCACCCTTAACAATACACAAGGCTAATTTTAGCTGATGCGGCGGGTCGTTTTTGCTGTAACTGTGGCAGCATTTTGCTTTGAAATAAAAGCAGTGTTCATCACAGGTTGCCATGATTTCGTGAAGATATTCATCTTCAATAAACGTCTTTGCTTTGCGAAGTGTTGTTGGCACAGAATGGTGATGAATATTTCCAATGTTCTTACCCGATCTTGCAATATGTTCGTTCATTTCTGCTCGGGTAAACATCGGCATTTTTTCCAGCGAACTACCCCATCCACTTTCTGGGTAATTCACAACATCGACCTTGGCGACCGGATCTGTATTCAATGAATCTGCGATCTGCTGTTTTCTCTTGGTATATAATCTGGTCGGCTCAGGATCGACGATGGTTTTGTCTCTTCCAGAGGTAATATACTCTTCAACTCTGAAAATAGAGTTACATGTTAAGCGAAGGAATTGAAAAAATAAATTTTGTCGAGAAAAGAATAGAAGCAAAAAAACCGATTGCATCGTAAACAAACCGACTCCTTACCTTTTCACAAGCTCCGCTTTCGTCTTAAGTCCCTTTGCCCGATCACCTCTACACTGTAACCAGAACTTCAACTCATCATTTTTAAGTTCAGATGGTTTTCGTCCATGCAAAGAAGCACCAGGGATATTCTCTTCGGTAAGAACTGCGACGCGTGTTGTCGAAGCAGTTGCCATGTTGATGACCTTTCTGGCCTAACTAGCCTCGCTGTGATGTTAGTAGTTACCATTCCGCCCGAGCGGTCCGCCATTATGAAAGTCGTGTATAGCAGCGCATTTTTAAGATGCGAAGATGATCTAAAGGGCGCAAATAGATAACTCTTTTAGTTGGCCCACGTGGAGTACGCCCTTGAGGACAAGAAATGAATTGCAATTATAATTTCCAGTGGGAAAAAACAATCACACCTACGACTGTGAAGATGAAATTTCTCAGACTGATCAAACAACGTGAAAGCGCTTCAGGCAATGTGAAAGACTCTCGAAATTTCCACTAGTTAATGCACCAGTCCCATCACAAAGACGAAAAGCCGATAGAACAGGCCAAGATGCCTCAACTCTTGTTTCCAGGACGAGGTTGGTGATTGTCAAGGAGCGATTTTAAAAATTAGATCCTACAAACACGCAACGAGAGTGAGATAGACATTAGTCTTGCAATTGTTCAAATGGTTTAGATATCGACAGGATTCTATGGGTCATAGGCTCCTGATATCGATTGAGTAAAGGCCTTATCTCTAATCTTGTCCATAATTTTGACAGCCATGATGAAGCATTGTTAATAAACTCAATATTGTCTAAGATTCCTCCATTTTGCCCTTTCCTCCCAATAGACCCAATACGCAGGTCTAGTCTAGTCCTCCCTCCTAAGTTTTTGTAGAGGCTCTACTTACCCACGCTACCCCGACCCCTTCAGGTTTGTCTTTAGGTCAACCGGAAATCCTGCTGGAAAGTAATCGGATAAGTTGCTTATCCTCGTTGGTGAGCTGGTGAAAATACGTTGTTGTTCTTTCTTTTTTCTTCAAAGCAGGGTCATGTTTTTACGCAAAATATTCGTTACTTTGGCTGGAGTATGGGTACTTGTTGCTGCTTCGACCTCCTTCAAGCTAAACTCACTGGGTATGTTTGAACGTTTTTTTTTCCATCAACGTTTGAAAACTTGAGTGCACACTTTGGAATCTCGTGACTGCGAATTTTGTACATAACACGTACACATCGTATTTTTCTCTTTCTCAGGGAACTCGTTGAACGAGGATAGTTGTGAATGCAGCAATTTCACATGTTCTTGCTGTCAGCCGATCTCTGTTTACCGCTTCACCGATATGAGTAAGGAAAAAAATTGTTTAATATAAAATCATGGCAGAAAATGATAGCCGGATATTAGCAGACTAAGAAACCGGATTACAGCCCCTTATGATGAGCAATCACGGGATTTCCTCACAAATATCTGGTCAAATGAGGGTACAGGAATATACATTATTCTTAGTACGATAAGCCTGTCCACAGCCTCGCAAGCTCTCTGTTTCAGGAGCCAATTAATAGGTTGTTTATAGATGAACACGCGCCGATCGAGAAAGCAAATACGGGGCGTCAGGAGCCGGAGGGGGAATTTTCGTTTGCACTACTCCCACCCCTCCCCTCCCCCTTTCTACTTGTTTCGAGCGAGCCTGCGAGCGGGGAAGTCGCGAGAAGTCATGTGAGAGCAGCACGCGTTTCGAGCCTAATTTATTCATGGGTCACGAAGAAGTTTTAAATATTTCAGATAAGGATAATTAAGAAGGTTCTTCATGGCTGCTAAAAAAAATGCTTTTGGAGTAGTCTATAAGTACAATATGTTGCAAAGCATTAAGTTTTATGAGGGTTCGTGTAACGTTTCTTTCAAACAACAAGTGCGTACAAAAAAGTCTTTGTTTGTTTTTTTTTCCCCGTAGAGACACGTTCTTTATCGTGAGTTTCGAAGGTAAATACGTTACATTACTCGACGAATATTTAGTGGTAATTTCCCGGGTTGCATCTGAGGGTTGTACCATATAAATGAAAAAAGATGGTGTATTTTAAGCTCGGCAAATGAATGTGAAAGATGTGATAATCACCATGTCACACGAGACTGGGACAAAGAAAAAATATTGAGTCGTCCACACGATTCGAACTGACAGACTTGGACTCTGGATTCCGTCCCATGGAATCCAGGAATACTGGATTCCGGATTTTTTTATTAGTAGCACTTGGATTCTGAATTCCAGTTGTTACTGAGATTCCAGATTCCTTTAGCTGTATTCCAGATTCCAAAGCCAAGGATTCCGGATTCCACAAGCAAAATTTTCCTGGAATCCGGATTTCCTTACATGGAGTGATTCAAGCAGCAGTCAATGTTGATGGCTGCCTCTACACACGGAATATTATGTACCTTCGTAAGTTATTATGGAATCGTTTTTATAGTTGAATATTTTTCTTTCAGCGTGTGTGAACATATCAAGCGTTGACGCCGTACAGAATGTAAGGAGATGTCTTATAACTAGCTAGGCATAATTATTTCAATAGTAATCGAAAGTATTCCAGCAAGGGCCATAACGATGTTACAAGCCCAACACGACGGAATTCCTCGTCACGGGCCAATTATGTATGCAGTCAAAACATTAACAGTCTTTAGAGAGGGTCGAGGGTTGAAGAGATTTGATGTTTCGGTACAAACTCACGGACGTGTTTATGCTGCTATCTGTTTTAGGACATTAACTACACACTTTCATTGGGTGGAAAACTGTACATCGACAGTACTTATAAAGGTATGACCAGTCATAACTGTCGAAGTTGTTTGTTTTAAGACACTTCAGATTCGCTCAACCTACTTTGATTTCTTTGAATGCACATACGGTCACCTCAATACAGAATGGTATCCCTGTGTATCAATTATATGACCTGCATATATTTCTTTTAACAGATCAAGAACCATGGCCGTCCTGTGCAGAATTTGATGAACAAGGCATTGCTTATGTCTGCGTCATATTCTACAACACAACCTTCTCTGCTACCCAGGTCAGCGGTTGTGTGAAGCTGAACGTGTTGGTGGAAACAGAAATCATCTTACCAATGAAATGTTTTACACTGCAAAGACCTAAAGCTATCGCCATTGATAACAAAAGTCAAGCGGCCATGGCACGAAAGTGACACAGCAAAAACATCTCATTGAATTTTCAGTAGAATTGAACTTGATTGCGCCACAACCTAGGACAAAGCCTGTTGAGGCACATCACAAAAATGATTTTTTCCCTGTCAAAAATCTTTTTTTTTCTCCTGTCATCCTAGCAAAAATGGAAACCGTCGCCAAATGAATGCCCTTCCCCCCTCCCCTTATCCAATGTTGTTTAGAATAACACGAAAATTATTGGGTTTTAGAACAAAACAATTATGAATAGAGGGTGGGGAGGGTGCGTACTTTTTCTGTTTAGAGAAGATGGTAGTATGGAACAAAAGTTAGCAAATAGATGGAACTGTTTCTGTTTCAACAGTTTTGCCGAGGTAACTGTAGCGTTATTCTGGTCGAGTATGACGGGATTGACGCAAGGGTTAGTCAATGCCCATCAAAACAAGATTCAATTCCGGCCAACCGATATATCGCTTTTACTGATTCTCTTTATCAGATCGACTCTGTCGTTCTTCAGTTTTGTGTCAGTGTTTGTTTTGTTTTATTTTGGGGGCTCCGTTGGTAAAATTGTTGAGAGGGCAGGGTGAAATGACGTAAGAAATGACCGGGAAAATGCACAATAGTCATTGACAAAAATTGCGTTGTCTCGTATACTCACAGGTAACCCAGGCTCTGTGATAGCACCACAGTACAGTTCTAGTAAAATTACAGTTTTTGTATGGGGTAAAACTTACGATCCCAAAATTTGTAGGAAATACTAAGTATATACATGTAAAGGTCAATGAAATTGTCTGCTGTTAGTTGTTGTTGTCCTTAATGCTCAGTTTACAATAATAATTTGTAGCGCTGTTGTAGTGTTTAACACCTTCAGGTTTTGCTTATTTAATTTCTCATTTTCATTTAAAAAATTGCATGTCGGAAAATAAAATATTTCTGTCAGAAACGCGCCCTGTATTTTACTTCACTTCTGGAATCTTTATCGCCTACAGCGGACACAGCGCTACAAGAGAAGAACTATATGCTGCTCACGGAAGGATGAAGTTCAAAATCTTCAGCTTCCATTGCATAGTATGCATTTCCTTGCGAGGCCGTTGAGATGGGCCGAGAGTTTGTCCTAATTTCGAAACAAACCTAAACAAAACTATTATATACATATATGCATCTGCGAAAATCTCTTACCAGTTTTTAGCAGCGTGGTATCTCTTTCTGAAAGTCGCCAATTCCAATTCTTCTGACCATCCACTTTCCAACTGCTGCTTGATAAGTTATTCAAGTTCATTAGCAGTAGAGTTGAGTGTTTTTGCATCAAAGAATGTTTTCAATAATTGTCTTTGGACTTACAATACTTACAATCGTCTCAGGCCTGAATAAACTAAAAACAATGCTTATTCAAAAGTTTGGAGGGAAAACAAAGAGTACTATGCCAAAATTAATGGTATTTTTGAAGGTCCATTTGAAAACCTGTTTTCCTTTTAAAGTAAGGACGTAATGCACATTTCAACATTTCACGATTTCTTCACAGATGCTCATTTATCCCCAAGTGGCAAACATAGTGTCCATGAGAATATGAAAAAGAAGAGATCTAAAAACCGTAAAATTCCGAAAATAAGTCCCCCCCCCCCCCCAACTCTCCTCATATGTATACAGAAGAGACCCCCGGACCCTGTTGAGCTTCAAATGAGCCGAGCCTAATACTAAAGATCTTTAATCTTTGCCTTTACCTTTAATCGTTACAGCCCTCTCCTCCCCAGAAGTATTAGCCAGCGAGCAAAAAGTCCCGACCCCCGCACCCTAGGGAGAGCTGCCGTCCCAGGCAGCAGAGGTATCTTTGTGTCATAACGAGGCCAGATAGGGTGAAAAAGAAAGCGCGCAGGGCTTACTATTTTAACTTTTTTCCCCGATTTTATGTGAATACCCAGCGCGAGCCTCTGCGTATCAGAGGAGCGAAAAGACAAAATCTATTGGTCCAGGAGCTCATAACGCGGAGCGAATAACTTCCATTATAGTGTCACGGCGTTTTCATGGACCAGTTTATTTTTAGAACGGTTTTGTAGCGAATTTTCAATATCTTTTAAATTTCACAAACAAGTCAGCAAAAACCTACAGACCTAAAAATGATATTTTTTGCCTTCTAATAAAGTATAGTTTTCGTTGTTGATATCCTATACTTCGAATGCGCTCACAGATTTGGTGGAGATTTTCGCGGGAAAAAGTGCCCTACTAAGTGTCTAAAAATAAACTGGTCCGTAAAAACCCCGTGACATAGGCCGAGTATAAGAGTTACTCGCTTCGGGTTATGGCTCCAGATTGTTCTCAATTATTAGCACGAGGTTCGGTACATGTGACGTTCGACGTTCCAGCCTCACTTTTGAAATGCAAAAACGTAGAACGTGCCTAGAGGGGCATTTACTTGGGAATTCCCTCATAACCCTACGATCAAACTCAGTGTACGAGGCAATCCCACGCGTTAATTTCTGACACAAATTCTCTCCAGCCTCAAGCTCAGCCGGTTTTATGAAATGCAAATTTACCTCAAATGATAAGCCACTTCCTGGGTTTAAGCCAGCCACTAATATTGAAAAGAGGGCATACAGGGGGCACATTTTCCAAGAGATAAGGTAATCCTCATTGAATTTCTCCTGAAAGCGGGTTTTCACAGGACGCCTTGACACCCATCTCGCTAAAGCTTTGGGGGAAATCTGTTTGCTACCCAGGAAGGGAGAAGAGGAGAGTTCTCCCATACATGAGCTATACGGGTATGTGCCAAACTATGCTCCCTTCATCGTTTCATCACTGAGCGAGGCAAAAGGAGAAGATTCCCATTTTAACAATTGTTGTCTGGAACAGGGTCGCAAATTCAGTTTGCTTGGAAAAAGTTTAGAGTCTCAAAGACTCAGCGCCATACCCCCACAGAGTACCATCAGGTGTGCCACAACTCAGAGACACGCAGGCTATTACAGACAGGAAAGTATATACATATATCCAGGGGGACATCACTACCATATTGCCACTAAGTCTCCCAGGCCAAGGTTGCCTTTAAAACAGGAACAAAATTCTTAACATCCTGTTCCACGCTCTGCTCAAAATACATGAAATGCCCGCTCTTTTTATACCAAGAGTTTATTGTTCAAGTCCTTTACAATAATGTTCTATGTCAAAAATATTGACAAACAAAGATATTAACTAGATACTTTATAAAATTGGATGTCTTTAAATAGTCCCATATAGAAAGCATAAGATCTTGAAAAAGCCACAGACATCTCGTCCCATTTCTTCTTGACTTTTGAGTTTAGTCTGAAGTCGGTTTCACATAAATTCCCTCCTGAAATAGAAGCAGGGATTCACATTCAACAAAATTCAGTTTGCCAAATATAAGCATTTGTTTGCAGTTACATAGTAGAAGACCCTGTGCTAGTTATGTGATTGTGTCTTTTAAGACATATAAATTTAGTGGTAGTCCAATGTCTTGGTGTATTACCTCTAAAAAAAAAGTGTTCAAAGCATGTATACTCATAACCATAATGACATTATTATACAACTATCCCCCCAAAGGGGTGGTGAATAGTGGTGGAAATACACCGAGATGCAAAGCGTCGACGTATATATCTAGTGCTGCTTACCGACCCTAAGAAGGATAGCTGTTTTAGTATTTACCAAATCAGTTGGATAAAAATGAAAAAAAGTAAATTCTTGTAGATTAAAAACATCACTTAATAGGAACTTCATTTACAAGTACAAACATTTCGGGGATTTTTTTGAGTGCATTTTTACAATTTTGTTGCAAATTCAGCATGAAAATAATTTTCAACCCACCATTAGACACTGACAAACAAAAGTAAGTCACTTTCTTGATATTTGTTAGTACAACTGCTTCACTTATCGCTCAAATTTCATGTTTCAAAAATGTCTCGAAGCGAGATGCCATCTTGGCTCCGGTTGCAAAACAGTGAATACCCAAGGATATTCCGAGTTACAGGAGGCAATCAAAACACGTGAAAAGTGCTATTCACTGATTTGGTAGATACTAAAAAGGAATACTGTATTTATTTGATTAACCGCCCTGGGCGCTTATTAAATTTTTGGACCTTGAGGGTGGGCGCTTATTCGAGGTAGGTGCTTATTCGAGGCTGGGCGCTCATTAAATTTTCACCATTTTCAGCAAGTGAAGTATGTTTATTTTGCAACAAAACAATAAATGCTAATAACAAAACGCGAAGAAAGAAACAAAGAAGGATACTTTGAAGAAAACTCCGTCCTCGGGGAAGTCTCTTATTAGAATTTATTCACTCAAGTGGGTGGGGTGGGGGTGAGCGCTTATTTGAGTTTGATTGGGAGGAGGAGGGGGTGGGCGCTTATTCGAGGATGGGCGCTTATTAACTTTTTCTGCCTTTAGTATGGGCACTTGATCGAGGTGGGCGCTAATTCGAGGTTGGGCGCTTATTCGAATAAATACGGTATTGGTGCTGTTTGTCCTGGACAAGTATGGGGACCCCCTGTGTTTATTTCAAAATTTAAGTTCCTGTAGCCAGTGACAAAAATCTAACTGCCATTTCTATTTCAGAGAAATGCTGTTAAGAGCAGAGAAAATAGAAAGTCGTGTACATGGCCCTTACCATCGCTTTCCACTCATTTCCAGTCTCAGGGTAACTATACCCACTAACTTCCCGTTGACCATGAATGGGACGGCCAAACTGATCCCCTGTTATATGGAGATAGCTACATGACAAAGGGAGAGAAAATGTTAGTGATTAGGCTTTTAAAAATGTCAGTCTTTGGAAAATATGTAATTTTGTGACATTTTAATTGAATGTTTACATAGTAAAAGTGACAGATTCATGTTTGAATTTTCCCACATTGTGATTTTCAATGTTTAATATTCATTACCAGAGTAAGAAAAAAATTTTCTTGTCCACTTGTCCCTTGGACAAGCACTGTATTAAATTTGGTTGTCCAAAATCCAAGAGTTCTTCTCCAAAGTTTTGTCAGGTTCCTAAGCAAAGTGGAGCTTACAGAAACAAATGAAATGGCCTCAGTATGGCAAAGTTAAAAGGAATATCTACCTGCAGTTATTTTGTCAAGTATGAGGATTGCTTTTATTATAATTTTCTAATTAAAAATGTGCTTTCCCCACGGTCAAGTCATGTCAATGGTTTTTATGTCCGAACTAAATTTCTACCTATCCTGGACAACTGGACAGAGCCAGGTTTTGGCACACCCTGATTACTAGTAAAACTCAATCAACACATAAAGCAATTACAAATGGATAGAAATAGCAAAGAAATTAATCTGGCTAAACTCAATTTGAGTTCAAGCTCAAAAAGGGGGACATGCATGGCTACTTACACTTTTGTTGCTGAATGTTTAAATCTGACTTTATCCTGTCTTTCCCAAAACTTTGTCCCACAGACCACAGACCAGTGGTCCCCTTCGTCACCTTGTCCATTCTCACCAAATGCACTCACTTCCTGGTTGTGCGAGATCGGCGACTGAAAGTAATGACTATGAAGATTGCGCTTGGTTGCCAAGTGCTGTAATCTCAATGTGCTGCCACATTTAACAGGGTTCCTGCAATTACACATACCATAACTTACATTATTATTCATTCATAACATTTCCCTGTTTCTGATTGGCTAAAATCCCAAGTGCAATTTATCATAACCAGCTACTGTCAACCAAATTTGGAATAATTTTGCGATAATGTGAAAAATGACATCAGTTGTGAAGCATAATTGCCAGAAAACTAAACAGTCAACCGAGAAGACCTGGGGATGAGGTTGAGTTGTTTTGATAGTGAGTACAAAATGGTAGAACATTTCACTGGTTTCACGAGGAAGAAATAGGCGAACTATTAGCTAAAAACAGAGCAAGAACAGCAAAAAGAAACCTTGACAGAGGACATCTGCTTTTTGGAGAATATTTGCAGTACTGAACAACCCTTTATCTATTAAACTTGCCAATAAATAGGCAATTGAAGATAAACTTAACATCGATGGAGGTAAGCATGTTTTAGATTGTTTTAAACTGGGAATTTATTTTGAATTGATAATAAAACAATTATTGAATTAAGCTTTTGTATCATCTGAAGAATTATGGAGATCAAGGAGGGTGTTAATCAGCCTCAGTGGATGACACCCTCTGAGATCTTCACAAAATTCTTCAGATGATACAAAAGCTTAATTCAATAATTGTTTTATAGTCTCATAAATTCAATAAATTAATACATGTCATAACTATTATCCATTTAAAGCTAAAGATTTATGGGAGCTTGCCATTAGTCATTGCCATTAGAATTGCTTGGACTGTACCATCAAATGCAATTTGAGATCATTGCACAATTTATACTGAGATCAACACATAACAACAGAGGCCCTGACACAATAGCAGTCTTCACGACAGATGTACAAGGTCTTTTTCATGGAATAAATAATGGTAATCTGGCAGATGATGTTTAAAAGAAGGTCTGTTAAATTGCCTGTCTGTAAATCAAAGCCATAGTTTACTCTTTTTTCCACTCAATTTTAACCTATTCGCCCCTGAACCGCCATTAACCGCCTGTGCAGATCCTCGCCTTTCTACTGCTTGTGACGTCATCAGTTTTAATGGTCAAGGACAACTTTTTCCGCCAACTTGTGCAGAGTGAAGAGATCTTTCAAACCATACCAGATTGAGCACAATTCAGTCAAGAACACCAGAGAAAAGGCAAAAAACCATCTCACATTGACCAGAAAATTTCCATGAAAATCTTGTTCCACTACCCACCAACCTTTCCTTTCATCTAATCCTAAGATCCTAAAAGCTTTCCTAAAACCATTTCCCAGCAAAATGAAGACTACTAAATGCCCAGCAGGAGAAAAAAAAATGAGGCACGAAAAGCGAAAAAAGAGGGGAGGACAGTCTAAAAGCAAAAAGGAAGAGTCAAGACTGCTGTGTCACTTTTAAACCCAAAACTATCTCCGCTCATGTCCAAACTTCGCAAGCTAATACTTTGCATCTGGATCAGAAGGCTGCGAAGTGTACAAATTTTTTAATGGCTTTGTGGTAAGTTTTAGCCCTTTATAGCACAACAGTGACCAGAGAACTGCTTGACTAGCTTCAAAACGCATTTTTCAGCTAAATCTCCAGGAGCGAATGGATTAAAGGGAGTACAATCATCCGTGGTGTAAAAGACTTACCCTCTTTTACAAGGGGCATCAGTCTTGCCTCTGACCACCCAGTAGCTATTGCCGTCATCTGCATTATCAACACCTGTCACGGACTAAAGATACCCATACAGCACATTAAACATCTCACATATATGTACATGCAGAAAAATGTTCACTTCATGTCAATGTATTTAGCAGTACTTTGTAAGTGCCTTTTTTAGGGTAGGACGGTATGCATGTCCCTAAGTCTGAATTTCAAAACCCATCACTTCACGTATTGAGAAGGAAACCACGTCCCTGTTGACATTTTCCCATTGTTTTTGTGCTTGACTTTGTTGCTGCCACAGTTTCAACTCATCTTTTTAATTTGTGCTGCTGTTGCCACTTCATTTGTCTTACATCAACCTTTCAAGGCCATGTCGCTTGTCGGAATTTTAACCTAACGGGGCCTCCCTAGTTAACTAATCGTGTACGTCAGAAAGCATTCTAATATTGTTGTTCCTGTGTTACAAAGCCACAAATTTTCGAGGTATTGCAGGCGACTGCCAATAGGCCTCCCTTAATTATCTTAACAGGGGCATCTCGGCTAGGAAACTGGACTCCTTTAAACTCAAATTTCATCAACCTGAGAAAACAGCCGACATTTGGCAGCGCTGCCACTGGTTTCCCCACCAAATGACATCTGAGAGACGAGCACAGAAATTCCATACTGATGAGGTGTCACTACCCAGACCTGGGTAGTGTGTCTGATTGGTTGAATCAAATTTCCCATGTGCACGACCAACCAGAAGCACTACCCAGATCTGGGTAGTGACGCATCATCAGTATGAAATTTCTGCGCTCATCTCTCAGATGTCGTTTGGCGGGGAAACCAGTGGTAGTGTCACCAAATGTTGGCTGTTTCTCGGGTAGAATTTCATTTCTGTAAGTGACGGGTGTGGATCTGTAATCAATGATGACCTCTAGTCATACAGTGTATGTCTATAATGCAGTTGGGGGTGGCGGGGGGGAGGGGGGGTGTTTAACATCAGAACTGAAAATAACAGCGGTTCATCAGACAATAGTGCTAAGCCTAAGGTCAGATGTATGTGTTTTCTGAGGAGAAACATTATTTGCAGCTACGTATCTTGTCCAAAATCCAAAATACAAGTAAATTAAATCTCAATCTTCCATTCAAAACCTCCAGGGAGAGAAATAATCAAAAACAACTCCAAGATACTGAATATTACAGAGAAAATGCACAAACTGTTACCAGGCAACGTGAGGATCTCAAATAAATTGTTTATTTATTTCTCGACCCTTTTTGTACCACATTTTAAATTACGGTAATTTCATTTCGAAGTTTTTGCAGGTTTATGTCGCGTCTTTAATAAAACTTCCTGTAATTAGATCACAAAATCACGCAACCATAAAATACCCGGGAACAAATGAGAACTTTGCACGTTTCACGTCGTTTTACTAGTTCAATCATCTTAATTCAATATTCTGAATTCATATTAGATGAATTTGCTGTTAATTATCTTTTTCTGAACAGCAACTTCGAGATATCTTTTATCTTATAGCTATGAGAAAACGACAAAGCGAAAGAAAATTAATAATAACGAACATACAAGCTTCAGTCCAAGGGGAAGTTACGCAGCCATTAAGCTCTCCATTTAACACAACAATGACTATGTATAGAGACAAAGTTTTGTAACTAATTTGAACATTTTAGAAAAAGACGTAAATCGTGCCTCAGCAAGCCTTGGTAAATTTTACGAAACAGATGTAGTTTCAAACTTGGCTGAACATAGGCAACTTTCCTAATCTTTGAAACGGGACGGCTTTAATTATTACCTAAATAAAAACGAACTCCTACTATTTTCGTAATCTTACAAATAAAAAACGTTTGGCTTGTAATCTTAAAAAAATCCAACTATGAAAAATACTAAATAAACCGATATAAAGAGTTGATCACACACTGGGTAGCTAGGCATCAGTTCACAACAAGTGTAAATCTCTTTTGAAATTCAGTCGAATTTTATATGCAATTCCTACCTGTTGTCCGCTCCCAGAACCATATTTTACTTCGTGAGAATGCAGCCGGACATTGTGTTTAGGATTAAGTAGCTTTAGAACGCTCCCACATGTGACATATTTAAAATCTGAAGAGAAAAACAACAAAATTTGTTCATTCATTAACCGCCATTGAAATGATCTGAGACTCGACGCGCTGCAAATTTTTAGCGGTGCGTCAAATGTTCAGCTATAATGCTCACCTTTCGTAGATTCAGCTATCGTGCGACTCGATAAAAGAGAAATTATGGTGATAAATAAATAAGCATATTTAACAATGGTATCTGTTCTTGTAATTTGTAAAAGATGCAAAGTTCTATCTGGAGTCACGGCCATCTTGAAATTGAAAAGAACGTGCAAGCTCCGGACTGGCTTTTCTTGGCGTCGCCTCGTTTTCATGTAGACCCGTCAAACCAGTTTGGGATCCAGAGAGAGGGACTTGGGGATAACAAATCATCTTGAAAGTGGTTTTTGCGGAAGGAAACATCTTGTAAATACTGCAGAGCCTTTGATCAGAGACACAATTAAAATCAACCAAGACAAGGGCGGTCATACTGTCGATAAAAAAGTAAACGGAAGTTATAGTGTTGCCAATCGCGCTTTCAGGCAAAACAGCCCAAGAATAGTAATTTCTAAATCCTAGAGAAATCTCTAATGTTTTTAGCTTCCCACGTAAACGTTCTTTTGGGTCGTCACAATGTCTTCCCCAACGTATTTAGGGAAGGAGAACGTGACGAATCGCCACAAGAGAGGATCATGTCCCATTCTCCCCTCCCCCCGCCCCCCTCCCCCAAAAAGAACATTGCATACCTTATTATAGGAAATGAACGCTCCATGAAATTAAGGTATTGGAAATTAACGCGACTTAAATTAACGCGAATGTTATTGGAAAACGACTTTCGAATAAAGAAAATTAACGCGAAGGAGGAGGTAGAATTTCATAATAAAGGAAGTTAACGCGATTAAGACACAGTTGGTGGTAACAACTAGAACAAATTTATTTTAACACTGGATGCACAAAAATTCAAAACTGAACAAAAACTGAGCTGACATCACTTCTGACAGCGACAACGATGAAGATGAACTCGAAATATTGTAAACCTTCGCCTTTGCTTTTGTGAAAGATGAAAAATAAAGGGTAAATGGAAAGAAAGAAAGCTTGTAGTTAATGTTTTTTAGATGTCAAGAATGTCTGGGCAGGTTCCAAAATTGGGGTTAAAATACTGGAAATTAACGCTTCACTTAATTAACGTCGCGGAAATTAACGCTCAACAAAATTAACGCGACTTAAATTAACGCGAATTTTAACGATTCGCGTTAATTTCATGGAGCGTTAATTTCCTATAATAAGCTAAGGTAACCTTTGTTTTTCTTTTCTTTTTTTTTTCTTGTGTACATGTATTATAGCTGCCGTCCCAAGAGAAGTTGAAAACAATGCTAATGCAAAATTTTGGGGGGAAATTAGGTGCATTATGGGAGATGTGCAAAGGGCTAATCATCCCAGGGGATACAAAAGAGAATGTCCCATTGCAAATCTGGAACACTGGCAACGCTGCATGAGAATTAGCCTGTGATTCAGCCATTTCTCCACACTCCTCGCTGCAAGAACCGGATATTTCGACTACATTGAGAGGTTTGAAAAGCCCCAAATGTTATTATACATGACATAAGCTGTGAACTGCAGGCCTCCTGTCTGAAGGAACCTTTTTACTCACTTGGAGAGACCACATGGATTTATCAATTATTAATCATCAAGTTGGTAATATTAATGTGGAATACAAATAAATAAATAATACAAGAGGGTTTCCAAGGGCCAACGCCACAGGAAAGACACCTTGAACAAGCAAAAGCAGTCTATTCAAATGTTCTTAAAGCATAGCCCAAGAGAAAAACCCTTATAATGCTGACAGTTTCGATGACTGACAGCCATCTTTATCAAAAAATGTATATTGTCAATTGTAATTTTTTGGACACTTTCTATTACGATTTTTCTCTCGGGTTATGCTTTAAGAACATTTGAATAAATATTTGACCTTACTAACATAATGAATTTCTTCAAAAGCTTAAAGCAATATTATTGTGGCAGCAAAAAAAAAGTCTTTTAATATTCAAACAAGGCCTATCTGCAAACAAAGTTTATACATCATTTACAGCGGAAGCACAAACTTGAACAAACTTTATATTAAATAATTTTATGGAACTTACTTTTATTTCCTGTTTTCATTAAAAACTGAGTAACCAGCATATTCATTTTGTTTTTCAGTAATTAACAAAATGAAATGTTGGATTTTAAGAAGATATCTATTTCCAAGCCTGTTAAATTGTAAATTTTGAAAAGCTTAGAGCAAAGTCTAAATCAGTTTGCATCTACCTTGTCAAAACGAGCTTTTTTAAGAGTGGTTTTTACCCGAGTGAATTTTGATTTTACAATGAGAAAAAAAGGACTATTCAATCTTCAATGAAGACTTTTAGTGAGACCGTGACCTACGATGTTAAGTTCATTTTGCAATGTTGCTCCCCTTATTTCGTTGTATTGTTCCAGCCTTCGGCAGACGTGAATACACCTTAACTTCCCTACCTCAACCAACAATTAAAGGTTCTGGTTTTAGTCCCTTCTTAACTTGCTAAGCTAACCAACCCCCATGTCAAACCACAAAACGAAGACCCTCGCTAACACGTTTTACCTAGCCCCCCAAAACACCTTATCGCTCGTAACACTTTGTGGGTCGTTGAGAGAGACGTTAATAATAGGATTCTCGTTTTGTACACTGAAAAAGCGCGGTCAAATAACAAAACAAAGACATTTGATAAAACGCTTTGCTGGGCGCCAAAATACATGACATAGATGGGGCCTTCGCTTTGTAGAAAAGGTCGGGTTAATACTACAAAACGAAAACCATTTCGATTACGTGCATAGAAACACCCGAGAACTTGTTTATAGGGGGATAACATGGATTAGGGGGCAGACAAAGCATTCCCTGGGCTCAGAGGGTTAATCTGAGGTAACCTCATGATACTCCTTCAGGTGTCGTAATGGCTACCCGTAAAAACAGTGTATGTCTTCGTTATGAAGCTTCAAACGGTTTCTTGAACAAAACGGGAACGCTTTCGATATAAAGTGTATTTCCAGTCAGCCATCCCCCCTTCCCCCCCGCCCCCTCTCCGCCACCAAAAAAAAGGAGCGAGCGCCACATTGTTTTTCGGCGCCTGTCAAAGCGTTTTAGCAAGGGTCTTTGTTTAGAAGGCTTGACTCGGCTCCTTCTAAAAAGCAAAGACTCTAAATCGAGCGTCAACACCCGAAAGAGCGTAGCGAGCGGTAACGTGTATTTTAAGGCCAGTCAAAGCGTTTTAGCCAGGGTCTTCTCTATAACATGTCTATTTGCCTGTGAAGAAGTTTTACATCAGTCATCATTGGTCTTTGGTTTTGGGTCTCCCTTCTTCGGCCTTCGGTCTTTAGGTCTTTAGTCTTCAGTTTGAAGACAATTGCAAATTAAGACTGTTTATGACAAAATTTACTCTTTTCCATTGCCATTACTATAATTTTTTTTACATTTTTTTCTATACTCTATCCATTTTACATACCAACTTCCTCTGGTACTCATATCAAATCTCAAGAAAAAAAATATTTTAGCGTTAAATAATGACAAGCAAAAACTGGCAAATAATATATCATTACTACCCTGAATTAAGGTAATGCAACAACAAAATACAAAACAAAACAAACAAATAACGAGCTCATTCATTTGTTTTATAACATTTCGAAAAAATGAAATGTTAGAAATTTTGAAAATAATTTGATTCTGCTCAATTTTCAGAGTTCAAAGTTAATAGTGAGTTTAAGATGCCACGAAGGCGACAGCAACGAGACCGCCAAACTGAAGCAAAAGGTTTAGATTAGCAAAACAACGATTCTGCACGTGCAGCACGCTTTTTAGTACATTCCTTTGGTGTCACTGCACGGCTACGACGTGAAATTGGCGAATTTCATGTTTTATCGAGAACGTTAACCGGCAAACGACGACCATTTTGTTCTCTTTGAATTCGGATGTTTTTTTTAGGAATTCAACTCCGGGAGAGTTCGCCTACATTATGACAGGGTAAGCGAGTTGGGATAATCGCGCTGAAGTTCAAAGAAAGCGAAATCACTTTTTAATTAGGGACCTTACGAAACGACGACGGTGACGGCAAGGAGAACGTCAAAAAGCAATAGGTTTAATGAGCAAAACAACAACTCTGCACGTGCATCACGCTTTTTTGTACATTTCTTCGCTGTCCTTGTATTACTAAGACGTGAAATGACCAAATTTTAAGTTTACTTGAGAACGGGAACGGCAAGGCGATAAATTCTCGCATCTCTGTCTGAACTCGGGCGCGGTTCCCTCTCTTCAGCTCCAACCAAAATTCCCTTCTTTTAAGCAACAGGGCGAATTGGGATAATCGCGAAAAAGTTTAAAAGGATGCGAAGTCTATTTTTCAACGACGTCGCCGTTGTCGGATCGCAAGGTCCCTGTTAACCAGAAACGACGACCATTTTTTTCTCTTTGAACTCGGATGCTTTTCTCAGGAATTCAACTCCGGGGGAGTTCGCCTACATTTTACAGGGTAAGTGAGTTGGGATAATCGCCCTGAAGTTCAAAGAACGCGAAGTGACTTTTTAAATAACGGTTTTTACCGACGTCGCCTTCGTGGTAGTATCTCAAAATCCCTTTTTAACGAACATTAACTTCACTGGTGTGGCCGATGTCATCTTCTTCGCTCTCCTTTCTGTGTTCTTTTCTTCTCCTTTTCTTTTCTTTCTTCAGCCTTTTGTTTTTGTTTTTCCTTCGCGTCTTTGATCTGCTGTTTCTTCTGTTCATTTTCCTCCTTTAATTTGTCTCTCTTCTCCTTTTCCTTGTCCGCTACTGACTGAACATTCACATTTTTGAACAGTCCTGTAAAAAAGACAAATTTCAGAGCAACATTGTACACTAACCTGCTAACAGCAGACGCATTTCCGGTCGTCGCTTCTCTACCGGAAATGCGTCTGTTGTTCGCAGGTACACTAGAAAAGATTCGCACCAATTTAGGTTTCTCAGTGGGAAACTGCCAACCTACCCCTCCCCTAAGCTGGCTTTAATACTTACTTCTCACTTTGAACAAAATGATGACTTTGGGGAGGGGTAGGTGGGCAGTCTCCCAGAAACCTAAATTCTTTCCTTTCATTCATGAGTGAAAGTTCTCAATTTATTTTGGTAGAATCCTAAGAAATCAATGGTACAGTCAAACCTCGCTTTACGGACAAATGCTTAATACGGACAGTTTGCTTTGCCCCTGGGGAAAGAAAGCCCTCACATTTTCTTTACATTCAACCCGCTTAATACACCCCGCTAATACGACCCCCCCCCCCCCACCCCCACCCCCTTCAGAGTCCGTATTAACGGGCTTTGACTGTACTATGCACAAATTCCACTAAAAATGCTTCACTTGAATCGTAACATAAGTCCACAAATTCAAAAGTTAGTACGACGAATGGCCTCCCCATAACTTGGTGTGGGATTAAAAAAAAAAGGTTGACCTTATTATAGGAAATTAACGCTCCATGAAATTAAGGTATTGGAAATTAACGCGAATTTAATGGGAAACGACTGTCGAATAAAGAAAATTAACGCGAAGGAGGAGGTAGAATTTCATAATAAGGGAAATTAACGCGATTAATTACGCGAAATCAAAGGAGAAGATATTGACATCACTTCTGACAGCGACAACGATGAACATGAACTCGAAATATTGTAAACCCTCGCCTTAGCTTTTGTGAAAGATGAAAAATAAAGGGTAAATGGAAAGAAAGAAAGCTTGTAGTTAATGTTTTTTAGGTGTCAAGAATGTCTGGACAGGTTCCAAAATTGTGGTTAAAATACTGGAAATTAAGAGCGCGGAAATGAACGCTGCACTTAATTAACGTCGCGGAAATTAACGCTCAACAAAATTAACGCGAATTTTAACGATTCGCGTTAATTTCGTGGAGCGTTAATTTCCCATAATAAGGTATTCCCATAGGGACCTTTTTTTCAAGTACTCTTTGTGGGATGTGGCGGTACTAATAATTTAATTAGAGTTTATTAGAGAAGAAGGATTTTTCGGTTTTTTGTAACCTGGTGTCAGAAACATAAAAACCTAAGAAAGATGTTGTCATTAATACAGACACCGGGGGGCCATAAAAAGTGCCTGTATCAAAAAAAAGTCCGTATTAAGAGGGTTGAATTTAGCGAAAATGTAAGGGCTTCCTTTCCCCAGGGACAGAGCAAACTGTCCATAATAATAATATTATCAAGCTGGTGTCCATAAAGGTGATGTTACACGTCCGGACGATTCGGAACGACGATTTTTAGTGCAACACAGCGTTGCAATGTTGGAACAATGTTGCAGCTGTTCAAAACAATGTCGCAACAATGTTGTAATGATGTGTTGCACTAAAAATCGTCGTTGCAAATTGTCTTGTGTAACATCACCTTAAAGCAGGGTTTGATTGTATAATGATTAAAGTTAAAAATGACTGTCTTACTTAACGCTTCGAGCCCCAATATCTACAAACAAATTCTCCAAACTGATCTCTATATATTTCCTTGAAAATTGAGTTGAGAGAATTTAGTAAAAGATCAAAGCACTTTCTCTTAGAAGATCATTTTATTAATTCTCTTAACCTAATCTCTTGACAATGTATGGATATTGTTTGGAGAAAATTCATGTTGGTAACTATTGGGACTTGAAACAGTTAATCAAGGCAAACGCACGTTGAGTAGTTCTTTGGGCCGCGACGTCTAAATTATGAAAATAGCAAATAAATAAACAAAAAATAGTAATGATCAATCTAACAAACCTGGATCCTTGCTGGTGGAGGGAGCTGGTTCTTCATCGCTATCACCAGTAAAACAGAATTAAAGAAAAATATCAACACCAGTGTTTGTTATCATTAATTGCCTGTATTTTATCATTTTTCTTGTTGCAGAATAAAATGTAATAACCATTAGCTCATTAATTCTTAAAAGTACACTGTAGTGCATATGTTGCTGGTTTCAATTCTATCCTTATTTTTATTATCAATCTTTTAAAATTAATTTATGGACATGGTAAATTATGATAACGAGTTTGATAAACTCAGTAATAGTAGTGCTGTTGTAGTTAAAAAGGATATCAGAGCTCCTCATCGGAAGCATGTCCATACTGAGCAACCAGTAGTTTCTTCATATCACCATCAGAGGTTGCTTGAGCAGGTTTCATAGCTGATACTGTGCAAGCTTGCTTTTCCATGATCTCAGCCAGTTTATTTTGTTTCTCTGCTGCTTTTTGTTCTGAAATTAATAATTACATCATCAGTATGGGATTTGGGGGGCCGAACCACTGACGCTGCTTCGGCAAAACAACTCTAGTTGCAAGGCACGAGGGGAGACAGTTGTATTTGCCGGCAAATTCTGATCAGGACAAAACTCTCTGATTTCTATACCCTTCACCAGCCCACACTACAAACCACAGTATTCTCTCTGGGGTGTTAATCTCACTAAGTATCTCAAATACTATCATTACATACAACATGCTACCTTTAACTTGCTCTCTTTGTTGCAGCACCTCTGCTCTTGAATTTTTCCATCTGTCAATAACTTCATTGCATAGGTCATCCAAAGGATATTCCTGTAGCGAGAAAAGAAAAAAAAATGACCAGTGGAAACAGTATTTTTTTTACTTGGTACAATAATTGCTACGGGCAAACAAATAAAAATGTTAACTCATAACATCACCTCGTCTTAAGTCATTTGAATATGTCCGGATAATTTGTAATGAGTCTTGAAGCTTGGAAATTTTTGCCAAAAAGACTTGGATTTTTAAACAAGAGTCTAATTGGCATCTTAGCGAGTCTTAGATTGTTTCATTTTATGATTCTGAAATTAAGATGACCAGTGCAGAGGTCATCAGTGAAATGTGTCATGCCAACTCAAGTATTTGTTGACCTGATTGCCATGTGGGAGAGGGGAGAGGGGGGTCCCTTATTTGGCCTCACCAGTATGCAACTTTGTACTTTAACAGGTGATTTCCGACCAAAAAGGTCGTGATGATTCATCAACATTTAGCGATCCTTCTCACTAACCATGTGCAGTGATATTTTCCTATCGTGACCCCACAACCTTATAGTAAGGTTGTCACCACCCAAATAGATCATGATGATCTGTCACTGTCATAGGCTTCTGTCACCATCTTGTGACCCGGACACAGTATATCTTAGGCAGTCATAATCAGGGGGTGGGGCTGGGGGGCTTTAGCCCCCCCACACACACTTTTTTTCAGATGGTAAAATAATTTAATTGTTTTTACTTTGGTTACCCAGATCTGTCACTTATCACACAAACAAGGTTTAGTAATCTGACAATACTGAACACCCACAAACAGAGAACAGACAAATTTTGTCTTGAAGCTGTTGCCAATGAGATTTTAGCTCTTAATGACAATCGGAAAGGCAACTTTGGCACCTCCAGAGTATCCGACTTAAAAATGTCCGGGTGACACTCAGCCGTTGCGTGTGTTGGGTTTAGCTTCAAAGTCTATTCATTTAAATTTTGGTCTAATGTGGGGGCCAGGTTGTAACTTGTTGTTTTAAGTGCTGATGTAATAATTACAAATTTATATTACTATTGGCAGTTTTAGATGCATTTATAGCAATCATTTCGGAAGACTTAAATTTGAAATTTTCCCGAGGGAGCATGCCCCCAGACCCCTCCAGTTTGCTCATGCTTACACATTCGCATTAGCCCCCCGACTTGAAAATCCGCTCCGTGGGCCCTGATAATCACCACTTCTGGTGATTGAGTTCCCATCCTTTGACGTATCAAGTCCTGACTTCTGGCCCGGGTTGCTTGAAGCATGGTTAGTGCTAACCAGCATTAAATACCTTGGAAACCTATACATTTTGATACCTCGTAACCAACGGTTAGCGCTAACCAGGCTTCGAGCAACCGGCCCCTGGTAGATGGACCAACTTCAATGTTAGACATCCTAACTAAGTTTGCGTGTATTGGACAACCCTCAGGACAGAAGCCTTGAACAGGGAGTGAACATTAGTTGTGTGCTGTCTTATTCTATGATTTCAGTTTTCTTTTAAAATGAATTCCTATTTTTAATTTCTATCACGAGAAATTAAATGAATCAGGCTGAGAAGCAAAGGTCTCTTGTCTTAATTACGTAAGATTTTGTCTTGAACAGTTATTGTTTATTATATATTATCTTATTATTATTCCCTTTTTTTAATTTTTTTTCCTAGTTCTACCTGAATGCCACTCGACGCAAGTGTTATCCAATATTGATTATAACAGATAATATTCATTTATTGCTCATGAAATTTAGGGGATGCGAATGTTCAAATCCACACTGTATTTCTTCAAGAAAATTCTCGTTAGCTCAGCTTTTTGTAAGCATTTTAGCTTAAGTAATCTCTAGTTTTAAATCAGTTTTATCACTGTCACGTGTGTGAAAACATGCATTACCGTCATTCCTTCCAAAATACCAATCAGTGCATCTTTGCGTTCTTCATCCGTATCTTCAGAATCCAAAACTCCAGTCACATAGCTTCCAAACACATCTTCATCCAGTTCTAGCTGTTTCAAGCGAGAGCTAAGCCAGTCTTCGAACTCTACAGGACAACCATTCGCGATTGGCGCTGCAGCCGCCATTTTGGAATCTTGACGGTATCGACACCGCTGGCAACTTGATACCGCTGGCTCACAAACTGAACAACCGGAATACGGTGGGGGTAGAGGGTGGGGAAAACTTACTGATCAGCACTGAGTCAGGGTCCAGCTAGGAGAGTTGTTCGATTAAGGTGGCTCAACACAGTTTTGGCAGTTTGTGAGTATATGTCATTTGCCAAATAATGACAAGAGAAAGGTTGCAGCTCACAAGCTGAAACTTGGCAGGTGAAAAATATACTGATTGAAGATTTTGATTGACAGGTAAAATTTGACGTTTTCTTAGTTTCCATGGCAACACGAACGATTAAAAACAAACTTAAAATTTCACTTTTGCTCAGTTTACATAAAATTCGCACATTAGATTTCCGATAAACTTGCACACAGCTTAATTACGTTATACTTTAATTAATCATTACCATTTGAAACTTATTTGACCAAATTTTGACAGACGGGTTTTTAGATAATCAATAATATAATAATATTGTACTGTAATATTATTATTAGATGTGTCACAAAGTTCGTCTGCTCAATTCCCATTTTAAAGTTCTCATTATTTAAAAATAAAAATATCACAAAATGTTAATGAGTAGATTTTGGGAAATCGTCTTCTGTGTGCCATTGCTTTTTCACCACCATGTTTGTTTGTCTAATTTAAAACATGCGCCGTCACGTGATTTATCACTGACTGCCTGCAAAACTGTGTTCAGCTACCTTAAGGGAGGAATCCATCTTTGATTAGTTGGTTGAGAGAAGTTAAGGGTCTAGCTAGCAGCACATCCCTACCTAATGGTATCTGGAGTACCTTGAAAGGGCCTTTATTGTACAATCAGGTGCCCATAACCAGGAGCGAGGAACTTCCATACGCTTGTGTCCGGACCAGTTTATTTTTAGAACAGTTTTGGCGCGAGTATAGAATATCTGAAATTCCACAAACAAGTCAGCAAAACTTACAGACCTACGGTAAAATGATATTTTTTGCCTTTTAATAACATTTAGTTTTCCTTTTTATATCTCATACTTCAAATGGTCGAGATTCTATTTTTGCAGGAAAAAGTGCCCTAAAATGTGTCTTAAAAATAAACTGAGAATTACTCGCTCTGGGTCTGCATGGGCCCCTGGTACAATACACCCCTGACAGCTCACGCAGCCATGTAAGATGGTAAACAATAAGACTTGGATTTACTTTGGCACTAGGATATCTGTCAGCAGGCTCGACTGCTGCTGTCTGTCTCCTGGGTCAGTTTATTGATCCTTCATGGGCTCACCTTCCTGCAAAGTGGCCGGTAATTGGGCCTGGGTTATCTGCAAAATTATAAGGGTTTCCAGTCTATGAATTTTTCCATACTCCATATTGTAATATTTTTTTGGTTATTCAACCCACAGGAAAATCTCACTGTTAAGAGTAAAAATCTAGAAAATTAGCAAAACCTCTATCTATTATAATTTATGCCCCTTCAATCTCTGATATTTCTAGCTTTGTATCCCTTATTTTGGCATGAGATAAGTCACATTATAATGGAGCTGCAAAGGGCCAATCCCCAGGGGAAAAAATCTGTGTAGCAGGCCATCTTCCCTACTATGGGATATAATTTGTCCTGCAGATATTCCAGATTTTCCCTTGCCTAAAAAAATAGCGCTTCCAAGGTCCAGTTTTGATGCCATCTTTACATACTTTTTACTGGCACAATATTCCAAGGTAAACAGTATTTTTCTTTTTGCCAAAAACAAACTTTACGTAAAAAAATTATTTTGGTGGAGGACAGTATGTCAATGTGAAAGACCATTTTTGGAAATAATTTTATTATATTAACAAAGAAATATTTACAACATCTATGATACACCACACTTTACTGTCAAAGTCCAAAAACCGTGAACACCTGAAAAATTTCAGGAATGTTGATTGTGTACTGGCCAATTCGCAGCAAAGTTTAGGACACGCAAGCAAACTACAAAACCACAAACTAATTCCAATTGCTGTTTGCATTTTAGTTTTCTTGCTCCTCATAAATCTTTCTGGTGTTCACAGTTTTGTGAGTTTCACAGTAAGTGAAAGAGTTTTTCTTTATACACGTATCTACATACAGGGTTCCATGCACTTTTAACATGAAATGTGATTACGGTTATCTCTTTTCCTATGATCAACCATGATAATGATTATATTTGTGATATGATTTTATAACATGATTTTTTGGGGTGAATATCAAACAACAATCTTACTTTAGTTAATATAATCGGTAATTTGTCACTATTAATAACATTGGGATACATGAAATGGGTTGAAATCTGAACATGAATTGTGAATTTTCACGGGTATACAGTAGCAATTCAGTTTTTGTTTTGTTGTTGGCGTTGTTTTGTTTTATGAATGAAAAGGATTAACAGCAGTCATAACACTAATAGAAAATTGCTGTTTGTGGGTGATCTTTCCTCCTTCTCTTCCAAGCATGAAGAAAAACTAAACTACTAGTAACTACTAGTAACAGTTAACGTTACAGCTATCACCACTCTGTATGTTTTCCATCTGTATTATTGTACCCTTGGTCTAGAAACTTCTGTCTTCTTTCTGAAACTGTTTATCTGCTTGGCAGTTCAAAATTGCTTGGGCTGCAAAGTGCATATGAGCTCCAGTACACCATTCCTGCAACACGCCTTCATGTTTCTCTTGTTTATCTTGCCATCTACTACTGTCTCCTATTTTACAGGAAGAGAACTTTGGTTCCTTTCTTTTAATCTTTCACCATGTAGCTAGGTTTAGTTCCGGGCTTAGTTTCCTTTCCGACACAGACACTCCAGTCTCTTTCGTCAAAACTGATGGTTTTATCTTTCCACCAGACAGCTCAATATTTTATTTAACAATTTTTCTGTTCCAAACTCGGACGTGATACAAGCGTTTAAAGGGTAAAAAACAAAGCCGTCTTAACCATTTGAGTTTGCAAGCACCCAAACCCATGCTGACGCATCGCAACCAAGGCCGAGAAGAAAAATCCACAGGGGTATAAAGACCACATAATAAGAAGCAGTGACGATATTTTCAAGCCTGCAGCAGAGTACAATAATGAAGCTAAGCTTAGAAGCGACCATAAACAAAAACCAGAGTTTTCTTGGAATGCTGAAATTATTGGGGTCGACGCCATCTTTGATATGACGACAGATTCGAAGCAGAATGTAGAAGATCACAAAACAGTCAAAAATCAGTAACGGGATAAAAATGATGAACCAAAACCATTGCGTTTCTTTATCCAGACGAAGCACCAGAAAGATTAGAAATAAGAGTACCACGCTCCAAACTCCAAGAACTCTGTAGAATGGAGTGTTCGCCATTTTTGACTTGGAGGACACATTAGTTAGACTATCATATCGTATGCTCTGTTAGTTAAATACCGCTAGTAATTAGGACTCGCCGGCTCGGCGGACTTCGTGGGACGCGCAGGAACGCGCCACGTATGAAAACAGCTGATAACATCTGGTTTTATAATTTTTTAATGCTGCAGTATCGATCAGATAACACTTCTAAAGATAAATAATTCAGCAGAAGGTCATAATGGCTGATCAACTTGAAAGAGTAACCCAAAAGTGACAAGTGCTGTTGTTATAAATTGCGTAAACACTGCAAAACAACATGGAGAATCTAACAGAACAGATTGAAGAAATCGAAGCTCTATCTGCAATTTATGGCGATGATTTTCTCGTGATCGACGAAGCGAACAGGATCTACGAAATCCGCGTTTCCAACGAGAACGATTCGTGGTGGTCAGCAACCCTACAATTTCTTTTACCCCCTCAGTATCCAGCGAAAGTCCCACCCGTGTTTGAAATCTATTCTGCTTGGATGAACGAAGCTGACATGTTTGAGGCATCGGACATGCTGCACACTATTTCTCGAGAGCATCAGGGAGAAATCGTGCTGTATCACTGGGTGGAAGCATTAAGAACGTTTATCGACGAAAAGTTCACTGATAATAGTCAAAACAAAGTTGACGAACAAAGCAATGTTGATCAAATTATTGAGACTGGTGAGCCTTTCTTTTTCTTGTTTTTTTTTTTTTCATTCAATTTTATGCACAAAGTATGCAGTGGGAAATAGTTTTTGGAATTTTGGCTGTGATTCACTTTCATGCTTCAAGTAGCACGTTAGTGGTAGTGAACTTTGCTCGGTAAATATTAGTATAGCCTACGTGTAACCGCACCCTCCCTCTCTCCGGTTTTACTTTGTCAGCGGGAGGCGGGGGGGCGGCTACACGTGGGCTAGGGAACGTTTCCTTTAAACAATCCGTTAAAGCCCCAGTCTCTACATACAAATCCTCCAGACTGATCTTTATACATGTCCTGAAACAATTTGATAAAAGATCAAAGCATGTTCATGCAGAGTCTGGAATGGGGGATCCTGATCCCGCCCTCCCGCTCCTTTTTTCCCGACAATCCCACGTTCTTAACTTCTGCCTCTCTATATTCCTGAATGCTACTTTCTTTCCAGTACTGCATCCTCTTCAACGTTTTGGGATGAATCCCACCTCCTGGGTAGAGGTAAAATCCCGTATCCTGTCAATAAATTTGCATTTTCCCGAATCCCACACAATATTTTGGGTCAAATCCCAGACCCAAAAAAGACCCTTCCAGACCTTTTTCGTGGTGGTGACCAGTTTGATCTTAAGTCAAATTTTGTCAACTTACTCTTTAAAAAGGAAATGTCCAGGGTTCAGTGTGAAGAATTCCTATCTGGATATTGTGGTCTTAGTGTGAGTGTATGGACTGTCTGATTTGGCCATCATGGAGAGCTGGGGTCAGTAGAAATTCAACAGTTTGATTTTTCTCTTCTCTTAGATAAAGACGCAAACATACCGTCAGGAGAGGAGGTGACAGATGCCCAAGAAGATGAAACTTTATTTGAAGCATCAAAGAAATCTGATTACTCAAAATCTGAAGTTGATACACTAAAATTGATTAGAAGTGCAAAATTGGATGAAAAGCCGCAAATAATCCATGGAGAACCATTTACAGACAGAAAGAGTACTTTCCAAGCTCATCTAGCCCATGTTGTTACTCAAGACCAAGTGCGACAAGTTCTTGAAGAACTGAAGCAAAACAGAAAAATAAACAATGCCACCCATAATGTAATGGCGTATAGAATTTTCATTGATGATAGGAATTCTTATCTCCATGACTGTGACGATGATGGGGAAGCCATGGCTGGTTCAAGGCTCTTACATCTGTTGCAAATCCTCAACGTGAAAAACATTGTTGTCATAGTAACCCGGTGGTATGGTGGAATTCTTTTGGGTCCCGACAGATTCAAGCATTATAATAATTGTGCAAGGGATATAATGAAGGTTGCTGGACTAGTAGAAAGAAGCTCTGATTTGAAAGATTCTAAGAGTAAGGGCAGGGTTAAAGTCTGCAAGAAACATTGATTCTTCCCTTAACCCTTTAAGCCCCAATATCCACATACAAATTCTCCAAACTGATCTCTATATATTTTCTTAAAGAATGAGTTGAGAGAATTTGATAAAAGATCAAGCAATTTTCGCTTAGTGATCCTTTTATTAATTCTCATGACTTAGTCTCTTGACAATGTATGGGTATCATTGGGAGAAAATTAATGTTGGTCACTACTGGAACTTAAAGGGTTAATAAAAGTTACTTAAAACTTTCAAATCTTGTAATTGGATTTAAATATTAACCCTGTTGATGAAATCACATATTGAGACCACTAAAATAAAAGTTCTAGCGGAGCTGCATGCACGTGCGAGCAGAGCTCCACAGCTAAAAAGAACTTGGTTATCTAATCATCCGAGAAATTTTGGTAGTCATGTGACCATCTGTCCGTCCGTCCACACCATAGGAAAACCAATGTAAAAACTAGTGTGAGAGCCTGTAATCTGATATTGCACATCCATGTTGTTGTCAATTATTGACAGCTGTTAAAACGGGGTATTTGCTGACCAGAATCACCTGACCATATCGCAGGCTCAGGTCAGGTTTCGACCTATCAAGATAAGGTGTTTTTTGAAGTTATCCCCTTTCAACTGATCGCAGACTCAACTTTGCGATGGTTACATTGTTAAAGTAAAAGTGAAGCTCCAGTTTAATAAATCACTGTGATTACTATAATCCCTGACGTGTTTTTTTCCGTACACTGAGCAATTATTGCAATATTTCAGTAATCCAAGCAATTATTGCAGTGGTCATTATGGTGAAAACCACTAGCCTCAACAGTTTATCTATTCCCTAAACCCAAAAGGCTGGTTTTCACTAGTGACAGAGTTGAAGTCAGGGTCAGTTTTTACCATTATTTGAAATCAGAAGGATAGAGCATAATTACAATCTCTTTCAACTCCATTGTTTTGATCTGGTGAAAACTAGGTTATTGTAGATGCAAGCAGAAGCAGCAAAACTAAACCAATCACAAATTATTTTACAGGGGAAGGAGCATTGTGATTGCTTAATCCTTCCACTTCTGCTTCTGACAATCTGATTTTGAATTCCACTAGATCCCTAAGCAAAGGGGTCATAGGTGGAGTCAAAGGAAATTGGGAACTTTCTGATTCTTCTGACTCTGGTTCTGTCTTGATTATAACTGTGCTTATGACTCAATTTTTTTATTAATCTCACTTGGTCATAAGCTCCAACTCTGACTCCAACTTTGTCTCTCGTAAAAACAAGCCCTAAGTAAGGCAGCCCAGTGTCTGCTGGCACCTAACTTTTGCTCTTGGGCAACTAGGAAATCTTAGCTTTTTTATATAGAAATCCAATGCTGGGCACCCTAGATTTTACAGGTTCAGAGCACCAGGCTCCATTAAAATTTTCCCGTGAGGATACTTACTAGTAACAGGCGAATGGGGTGGGGTTGCATTTTCATGGCTGGATTGACTATTCTGGGGTTGCATTTTTATTAGAGTTGCTAGAATGGGATCACACATTTCTGGCATTTGAGGGATCAGAATATTCAGGCTGGTAAGAATTTAAAAATGGGATGATTTTTACTTCATTAAGTTTAACCAATGTGTCAATTCTTTTCGGGATGACCTAGTTAAAAGGCTTTATGAGGTTAAGTTGTGATCACAAAAATTACATTTTCCCAAAAGTGACCAAGATGGGGTCTATATTTGGCCCCAGAATAGACTAAAATGGGGAAGGGGTTCTGGGAGGTCAGCAGCACAAACCCAGCAAAAATTAACCAAAGTAACCCCCCCCCCCCCCCCCCCCCCCGCCTCCAATCCCCGGGAAATTTTTCTTAAAGCACAGCCTTGTTTCTCACTTCTTCCAGTAAACAAAATGCTGACACAAATGCACCAAAAATAACATATTTTACTAGGCAACATGATCTGGTCACCTGGACCTATCCATTAACTAACATGAAGATTTTATCCACTAAATATTGATTAAACCTGTAATAACATTATATTTTTAACTTGTACAAACTTTTGCCAAGCATACAGGTATTTTTGAAGTATACACTAAAACAGTGTACAATTCAATTCACAACCATTATACAGCCATTATAATGGTGAACCACATCCTTAAAATAAATTTAAAATATTGTCCTTTCTACTTTTATTATAACTTGCCAACTTTGTTATAAACTTTGTAAAATTAATTAAAGGTGAACAATGTCTTTCAGGTTCTAGCTATAAGTGCTTTTTACTGCACTATAAAACTGATAAATTCTTCTTCTATTGCTGTAAGCATTATTGAATTCTAACAAAAAAAAGCTCATCTAAAAGTTAAATATCAAACCAATTGACTTGGGGAAATGATTGTTTAAGTTACCAAGAATAATTTTTTTCTAACATAAGCATCAAAAGGCAAAGTGCAACAATATTCTTATTGCCTAGTCTAACTCTACTAGCAGTAAGCAATGGAAATCACTATGGGGCGTCCATATTTTAGGAGAATGCTAAAACCATGTTACGACCAGGGTACAAACATTGTAAACATCAACTCTCAAGAAATGTTTTTAGACGGAAAAATCTCATCTCACCTCACATTTAGATCTCAAGATATTGACAAAGTTGGTTGAAAACCAATTAGAAGAAATCTGGGGTTACCTTGGTTACCAGCGGTGGATCAACTTAAGGAGAACTGCTCTTAGGCTGCTCCTCAGGCCTCCGTTTTGACCTAAAATTGAGTCCAACCCCTCCCCAATCCATCAATGGTTACCTTGACAACTTAACCCAGAATAGGCCTTTTGCAATAATTGGTCAGGTGATCATCTTTCTGTAAACTCGCAAATCATTCACTTTTGGAAAATTTTGTTAGTAGGAACTGAAAGAGCATATTAAAGTTAGGGAACAAGTAATTTTACGGCTGTATATCTCAAAAGTAGCGATTGCAATGACCGTCAAAAATTAGAAGGATTGGTATGAGAAAACAATTCTTGCCACCCAGTCATGCATGAGTGGTTTTCCATACAAATCCTTGTAAATGTTGACATTTTTAGACTGCCTGTTAAATCTTTTCGTTGTTCGGCTGTTATGCTTGATGGAATATTTTATGAATAAATGGCTGAAAACTTACAGGTTATCTAATTTTAACAAGCTCTTTCAGTTCGTGCTAAGAAAAGTTTTCAAACCCGAACTGTTTTGGTTTTTCCAGAAAGTTGATCACATGATCAACTAATGCAAAAGGCCAATTGGAGCTAATCGGGCTTCTAGTAACTCAATCCATAACTATAAATAATATTATGTTGCTGTTCAGCCTTTAGATTCTAAAGTGTCAATCAAGAACTGTATTCTCTTTACAGCTGACTTGCGCGCTATTCGGACATCTTCTAAGCCATCAGTTTGGACTTTATCAAGATCCAAAATTAATTTAGTTAGCTGCTCATCTAGAAAAATAAACTCCCTATCACCTGGGGAAAGAGGAGCAAAAATTAATAATGATTTGAATAATAATTGAAAATGTATTAAATAATATTATTATTGGATGAGGTTCTTGTCATATCCGCAATAACCAAGGTTGAGGTAAGTGTTATGAGCCAAGCCAAAGGCCGAGGCTGATAACAGTTACCCAGATTATACATTGTTTTGAAGAAAATAACAACAAACACACTGTCGCGAGGAACCTGAATTGATAATGTTATTGGAAATCATGCACTGCATGTAACCTACAGATTACTCAGAGTATTCGGATAACTGACTACAGATTTGTCAGTTATCTGCTACCAGGTAACTGACTAATCTGTAGGTTGCACTGATTTCCAAAATTAGCTGTACACTTTTAGCCAATGAGAACACAGATAATGAGTACAATTTGTATAATACAATAAGTTATATTGTGCTGCTAACATACATTTCAAGATTTCCTTCACACATTATTATTTTCCAAAGCATTATTTGCTTTACCAATATAATTAACAATAATTAAAAATGTATATAGAGGATATTACACGGTGGTGCGAAGATATGATTTTATTTTCGAGTGGCAAAACAATATTTTATGAACGACCGCAGCGAGTGAGTAAAATATTGTTTTCGCCATAAGAAAATAAAACTCATATCTTCAAGCCGCCATGTAATGTTCTTTTTATTATATAGACAAAAAGACATTGATGAAATAATGGAGGGAAATTACCGAAATTACGTCATCGATAAACTCACGTGTGAGATTATGGAAAATAATCCACTCGGGTCCCGGATGTAGCTTTTATTAATTTTACAAGTGGTATACTTTCCAGTAAAACACTCATGTCTTATATAATAAAATAAGTTATGTTCTGCTAATAAAAATTTCAAAAGAATTCTTCACCCATTATTTTGCAAAGCATTATTTTCTTTTCCAATAATTATGTTATTTTCTTTTTTAAAATCTGATTATGTTCTGCCCTTCTATTTGGCTGGGTTCTGAAGCCCAATGTACTGTATTAATTTTTATTACACAATATTTTTGAATGCCCTTTAAGTCACCGACATTTTGGTTGGAAAAATAGAGGATATTACACGGCCGCACAGAGATACAAAATTTCTCATCAGGAAATTCTGTATCTCCAAGCGACCATAATGTTCTATTGATTTTATCATATAAATACCAAATGAAATAGTAATAGATTCTCACCAGGAGCCCCCACTCGCAAACACCCCAAGGTAGAGATGAGTTATGGGAAGAGGCAAGCCCAGAGGCAGGAAGGAGCGGGAGCTAAGGCGCCAGAGTGTGCCATCGCTGCAGGGAGGTGGGTGGGGCAACAAACTAGGTGTCTGGTGTCCGTTTTAAAGAAAAGAGCAATAAACAGCATGAAAAAGGTCAATTTATACTAAACTCACAAATATATGCAAAACAAGTTCCCCGCAGATCCACAGATGCGCTGGAATTTAAATGCACGGGTCCCAAGGGCACAGGGGGTGCTTGCGCGTGACAGTTCCCAATGAGAATAGTAAACTATTTCACTTTAATAGTTTTTTGCTGTGAAAGGTGTGTTTTATTATGTAGTCATAGCAATGGTGATCTGTTCACGTGTGAAGATAACCTGTTAATTTCACATGGGAAAAATAATAATAATCATGTTTTCCCACCAATGCTCACCTGGTATTCCATTGGTGCTTACATAACAAAATGACGTATTTCCTCAAACAAGCGCCCACACTCTACTAAACTACAGCTTACCTCTTCTCCCAGAGAAATTCAACACTCTAGGCTCCAACTCCTCTGCATGACACAGCAGCACGTCAATTGAGCTGATTTTCGAAGCTGATGAAGCAGACCTGTGAGGAGAATACTGAGCGGCCCGAGGATCAGCCACACCAGGCTGCGGGTAACCAGGTCTATAAGCTTGTGAGGGAGGCTGTACATAGGGCTGCCTACTGGAAGATACAGGTTGTTGTTGACCTGGCATTGAATACCCAGGTCCACTTGTGTATGAACCTGGATAATAACTGGACTGAGGAGTCTGCGATTGTGGTTGCCTGTTAATGGACTGTTCTGGAGGGTATGATACTGGTTGAGAACCATACTGATATGGACTGCTCATGTGACCAGCAGGTCCAGCATGTGCAAATGGAGGTATCCATTGCTGTGGTGTCTGGGGTGGGACAGATGGGGGGTAAGTCACTGGTCTCCCATCATTTGTCTGTTGACCGTAGCCTTGGGGCATTGAAACCGATGATGTCGGATATGGCATGTTCCCCTGGCTATCTGGTACTGGTCTATTTCCTGGCATAGTTGGTGTCGGAGGCGAGGAATAATAGTTATTTTGATAAGGATATTGTTGTACCTGTTGATTAGAACCTATCATTCCAGGTGAGTGAGGAACAGAGGAGGGCGGCATCATTTGCTGTGGTTGTTGCCCGCTCCCTGCTAAATGACCCGGAGAAACTTGTTGAGTGGGTCTTGAACTATCTACACCAAGAGCTGAGGGAAATGGTGCTGTGCTTGGAAGACCATCCATTTGGTATTGCTTGTCAGTCTGTGGTACATTCACTTGCCCTTGATGAGGGTAACCCGATGGGTACCCAGGAAATGCAGACCTTGCACTTTGGAATGGTGGCTGCCCAGGACTTTGACTTGGTTGATATGATTGATGGGGGTTGTGAGAAGTTGGAGGATATGTTTGACCGGAACCCTGGTATGATTGGCTAGTCGATGGAAGAGCTTGGTTTCCCTGAAAAGAGGGCGTCTGAGGTTGCACAGGCTGACCAGGAAGTGATCTTGCATCTGGAATGGGTTGGCCAAGGCTAGAACTTGAAACCTGCACAATATAATATTATTTTATTTCCATAATATTATAGACAGTATAAGGTAACAGAGATTCTCTAGTAAGAAACAAGCCTGTGTCACAGACGGAACTGGACATCTGGTTTAGTCCTTCTGTGAAACAGTGCTGAAATCTTATTGTTCATTGGCCAATTAGGTTGAGGGAAATTCAAAATGCATTTCTAGTAATTCAGTGAGTTTATTGGGGGCTGAAAACAAGGATATGGGCACTGTTCTGCAGCTGTTACTAAATGCACTTATCAGCAGCCATCTGGTGGCAATAGGCCATTTAATGGCCTATTGCCACCTAACAGGTCATGTGACATCGTTTTTATGGAAATGAAAGTTATATGATTTTGCCTTCAAAAAATGATTAGTGGGTCATATCCTAAACAAAATAAAAGTGATTTGGTTTTTCAAACCTATACCATTGTCTTTAAATGAGTAAGTTTCTAGCTGGTCACGTGACCAAAATGTGATTTTGAAAATTACGAATTACTTCTTTCTGAATACAAATTTTGCACTTAAACTTCAAGGAAAATGTTGAAAAAATGATGTGGTAACGTTTGCAGCACATCTGAGCATAACTATCAAAAGTTTAACAAGATGTAAGCAAACACTAGTTTTGGCCACCATGTTGGAGGGCAAGAGTATGCCCTCTAACATGGCAGCCAATACAAATCATACTACTTTGCTGAAAAATCAAAGTGCCATAAAATATCTCCCTTAGATGCTTTTCCTCTCAAATTTCAGTAAGATAATTTTTATGTGCTCTGTCAATTTTTGGTATCAGCAGGATTCCAACTAATTGTTTAAGGGAAGTATTGGTCACGTGACCTCTCAGTGCAAGTGGCCTATTGGAGCAAGGAGAGACAGCTATATTTTCAGGCTAGCCATTGTAATACATTATACTAAAATATTATGCCTCCTCCGAAGGGAAATAAGGAGAAGGGGGCATTTTTGCTGGGGACCCTTCATTAATGACTCAAAGGGTCAGAATCATACCTGGAAAGGTTGATCCAGGTTTGGTGGAGGGGCATGATATGGCTGTGGTGGTACTTGATATGATTGATCTGGAGCCAAAGAGGATGCTTGCTGAAAAGCACCAGGGGATTGTGTCATAGTTTGATACGGGCCACCAGGAGTTGATGCTGGACTCACAGCAGTCATTTGGTTTGATTGGCTTGTATTTGCAGCGGACATTTGATAACCTTGGCTTGTGTTTGGGACAGGCATAGAGGCTGGGTACTGTTGACTCGGACCTGAATTATGGAGAGGTTGATTTGGAGGCTGTTGTGTTTGATACGGTTTCCCAGGCACAGAGCCATCTCCAGGCATATAAGACTGTCTTGCTGGCAGCATCTGTTGAGGCTGACCAGGTGGCATTTGATAAGACTGATGACTGGCCACTTGACTCTGGTAGTTTGAACTTTGCAAGGGCATCTGATATGACTGACTTGTATTTGATGATGAATGAGTCTGATACTGTTGACCAGGATTTGCTGACGGCATCTGGAAAGGCTGTGTTGGTGTTTGATTGGTTGGCTGAGAACCAGGTACCTGCCAGACAGATTTTAATTGTTTATTGTGCATTTGTCACAAATATTTACATCAATATGCCTGCTGAATAAGAATGAGAGGCCACAAGGAGGCCTTTTGAAGCTTATACAAATAAGATCTCCTAGTATTAGACAGCTTATACTTCTAGTAAAGTCAAGCCAGGCAATGATGCAAGTGTTTTTCTTGATTTTTTTTTTCTTGCAATCTCAGTCATCAGCTGTTCATGGCTATCATGACAACATGGAAACTCACTTATGAAAGAGAGTTTGAGAATTCAGGGCAAAAAAAAAAACATACAAAACACAAAAGTAAAATATTGCTCAATGAGGTCTTAAACTGCGGTAATTAAAATAAAAGTTTAAAATTCTAATTGGAGCTTTTGCTGATCAACAGCGTCATCAATGAAATGGTGACAGTTCAAATTTTAACTTTTAACTTTTATTTCAAATTACAGCAGTTAAAGGCCTCACTGGACAAATATTTTACTTTTAAGAACATGCTGCTGAAAGACAATATGCACAGGTTATCAAACAAAACAAAGTTTTAAGCCACAGTAGGCTGTTCTACACAGCAATCTCATGCTTTAAGTTCAGCAGTTGTGTTTTGCCAAAAAAATTATGGAACAATTATTGAACAATATTTTACTTTTGTGTTTTGCATGTTTTCTTTTTGCCCTCTCTTTCATAAGCGAATTACTTGCCACAATTCAGCAAACCGGTAGACGACCATGGGTACTAAAGGACAGCAAGTCATTCGATTATTGAACAGTTTTTATGTAAGCTTATAGTATTAACCTTATAGTTGTGCAATCAATTTCTTAAAGTCTTTTTCGGTAAAATTTCCCAAAAGAGTTGCATTGAGCGTGCCTTTTCTTCTTGAACCGTGCTAAAAAAGCTGAATTTTTTCAAAACCTTCATACTCACCGAGTATGGCTTTTGGGCCCTCGGATCTTCCCACGAAGTAGTTCTCGTTTTGTGATCAATAAAGAACGGTCTTCCAGAACTTGGGTCAACTTTCATCTCCCAGCCTTGCGGGAGAGGAGGAAAACCCGGCGTGCAACCTTGATACATCTCCATATGCTTCTAGAAATGAACTTGAAACAACAGATGTTATAATGCGATGGGAATTCTACAGGAAAAGTTAGAATTTGTGTATGACAAGAACAGCGTCACTAACATCCGCCATTGCTGCAATCGCAGTGTGTCATGGGATTGTTTGTTGATAGGCGCGCATGCCTGGGCATTGCCTGGGCATTGCCTGGGCGTCGCCTAGGCACGCATTACATGCAGAGACTTCCGCATTCTGACTCTCTGTTTTTATTCTTGCGAGAGGTGACGTCGTCATTTGATCATAAGAGACTTGAAGTCGAGCCAAATTTGAGCAGATATACGAGTTTTTCGTATATTTTTCATATATGGCTCTTGGCAGTACCATAAACAGGAGCCCATCAAATGGAGCCTCCATCTCCATTAATTTCTTGAGTCAACCCTTTCCCGAGTAGATTTATAAATAGAACGGCTTGTTTCCCGCGAAAAGTGTCATATTTCCGTGAGTCTCGTATCTCACCGTGAGAAAAATTAAGTTGGATGAAGTCGAACTCAGAAGCCCGTCTTTCGACCGTTTTCTTTTTTTACTATACGTCCATTTTTACAGTTTTACAGCCGCTGGGATCTGGGATGAAATAAAAGTTAATGAATTACCCGACTGAGACTGAGCATTAAGCGATGGGACAAAGGCAGCGAACTGAGGATCACGGAAAGGTTCTTTGCGAGTGTTTGTTTTTGTTTTTTTTTGCCGTCATACATCCCACATTTAAGCATGCACCTTGAAAAGAGTCGACGATTAAGCGTTCTGTGGACGATTTGAAACTCTTCGATGATCAGCGCCGAAAAAGTGCCAGGATCATTTGATTTTTGTTATCGCCGTGGAGTGGATTTCGCCAGTTAAGCACCGCGTGCAAAAGCGATGACCTAAGTAGCAACCAAGGAGGAATGCTTCAGAAAAATTGCAGTCTTCCTTTACACTTGACTTGTATCACCATGAGAGTTGCCTGATAAAACTGGCACTTGAAAAGTTGAACCGAAGACAACAGTTGCTCAACCGTGAAGCTAACTCAAAAGTAATTTGCTAACGGTGGAATTTGTGACATCGCGCTCCAGTCCAAAGACCCTCTTATTTCAAGAAAAACAAAATGGATTGTATCTGCGCCCAAAGAATTATGACTGACTAACAGGAGAATTCTCAGCAATTAATGTAGAAGTTTAGGCCAATTCTTTCCTTCGAATTCGCATCTGTAGATTACTTTTTCGCGAGAAAACAATGGCTGGGCTCGGCGTTACAAAACATAGCAGGAAATCATCACACTAACTGACGGACAAAACAACCACAGTATAGTATTTATTCAGACAAACGCATTTCGGGGAAAAACTTGAAAAACTAGAAATTTGATTAATATTGAGTCATTTAGCCGAAATAAGAACCTTAACGCTCAAAAAAATTGGCTAAAGAAAACGAATCCTGTCAAAACTACAGACTGCAGGTAGTAGTTAATCATTACGCATGTAACAGACCAGCTTCATGGCCTCTTATAAATGTGAGACAAGTAACCAAAATTAAGATTAACATAGTAAGAGTTTAAAACTCTCCACAGTATAATCTACCCGCTAGAAAGAAAAGAAAGAAAATCTCTGAGGGATGAAAACGCCAAAGTCACGTTTCACTAGCTTATGATTTTGTTTGGCCTGTCAGCACCGGATTTCCAGCTGTTTCATGAAGTACAATACCAGTGTCATTTAGTCGTTGTGATTGGCTCTTCCCACCGTCGGCGCGCGAAGTCTCCCCTGGGAACCGTTCTAATTATAAATCTACTCGGGAAAGGGTTGACTCCAAAGGCATGTATGGGAGATGGAGGCTCCATTTGATAGGCTCCTGCCATAAACTATTAAAGCGTTTAAAAATATATAATAACGGATTTAAAATAACGGCAAAAACCGTGGACGAAGATCTTACTTGTTATAAACGTTGGATCTCCAGAGATCTAATCAGCCAAATATTAAGAACCAAAAACGACAAGTCCAAAGACTACTGCAAAGCTGATTCAGAACAACGTGTATTGTTTTTACATAACAATATTTCGGCTAGCAATAGGCCATTTGCACTAAGAAGTCATGTGACATCGTTTTTATGAAAATGAAAGTTATATGATTTTGCCTTCGAAAAACGATTAGTGGGTCATATCTTAAACAAAATAATGCACCTATCAATGTAATGCCGGCTTGGGGGGAGGCAGGGCATAGGGTGGGGATTTGACTTTTTTCAAAAATTTGCAATCAAAAACCCTGCCCACGGGCAAATCATTCCAGTCAAATGCAACCAAATTTCCCCACCCCAGGCTACACATTGCTGTTAATCCCAAGACAGAACCTAAGAAAGGCACAATAAAAATATTTCCAAATAAAACTCTGCAATCTTTTATAAACGTTGCTGCATCACCAGAGATACATGTTCCTGTTACAGCTGCAATTACACGTTTTAACCATAATCCGTGTTACACTGCGTAGAATACATAAACCTTTAGGAGAAAGTCCACATTTTGTAAGTCTAAATATACCGTTCTCAGTAAAGGGTACAAAGAACGTCAGTTTTATAAGTTTACAGTGATTGTAGCGAATGAGCCATACACTAATTAATTGTACTTGCAAAAATCGACTTGGTTTCTCTTTACTTCCGTTTACTTTGATACCACAGTATTTTAAGAGGTTCAATTGATCAAAAACACGCTAAAACAAACGAAATCTGAAGACAAAACAGTGAAATCCACTCAGCCTTCGCTTGTTCTTATTGGCCTCCATGACTTCCTGATCTTTTCAAACCATATGGCGCATGCGTGAAGCGTGGAAGCGGGAAACATATGTTTGGTCTCAGTCTTTTTCGTCCGAGTCGGCAGTCAAATATCTCCACGTCGGGTGAAGAAAGATTCAAATATCCCGTGCCCCGGGAGAACAAGATCAGTCAAATGCCCTACCCCAGGGACAACAAAGACAATCAAATCCCCACCCCATGCCCTGCCCCCCCCCCCCCCCCTCCGGCTTTACATTGATAGGTGCATAATGGTGATTTGGTTTTTCAAACCCGAACCATTTTCTTAAAATGAATAAGTTCGTGAATGGTCACGTGACCAAAATGTGATTTTTAAAATTATGAATTACCTCTCTCAGAACACAAATTTTGCACTTAAACTTCAAGGAAAATGTTGGAAAGATGATGTGATAACGTTTACAGCACATCTGAGCGTAAATAGGAAACGTTGAACAAGATATAAGCAAGAAGTAGTTTTGGCCGCCATGTTGGAGGGCAAAAGCATGCCCTCCAACATGGCAGCCAATACAAATCATACTACTTTGCTGCAAAATCAAAGTGCCATAAAATATCTCCCTTAAATGCGTTTCCTATCAAATTTCGGGTGTAAGATAATTTTTATGTGCTCTGTCAATTTTTGGCATCAGCAAGATTCCAACTCATTGTTTAAAGGAAGCATTGGTCACGTGATCTCTTAGTGCAAGTGGCCTATACCAGCCTTCTAGTTCTCCATGTTTACAGATGTTACCGAGACCCTTACTCCTTAACCACAGGCAACCCAGACTTTATGGAAGTGGTTTGAATTTGAGCGAATTCTCGATAAATTCAATAGAATGTGTAAGAGAATGTAAACAAAATACTTCCTAAAATTCTTACAATCGCTTCCCGCTTAGGGAAACCTAAGTAACCCACCTGTCCATATAATCCCTCATTTTAAGTTGATCACGTTTACATTATAGGTGGGGTGACCCGCCACATGTTACCTCACCCATCTGGGGTGCCCCACCTCCAGGTAAACAGGCCCTTAATCTTGGTGAAACGTTCGAAATCTTTTTCTACAAATCTGTCATGTGCGTTGAAAGCAGTATTCACTGCGATTTCCTGGTAAGAAGTCTGAGAAGTGACAGTTGAAGGAACTGAAGGGCATATAGTTTGATTCTACAAGTTCCAAAATACCGCAGGAGCACGAACTAGTTTGAAACTTTAAAAGATGTAATGTAACCTTGGGAAAGAGGACAATAAGCACTAATCAAGACTGCCAGCCTAGACTCAACATTTTTTTCACCTGATAATTTTTTCTAAGAGAATGTGCCATACTAACACTTTACAAAAGCCACTGAAAATAATCAGTTCTTATCTCAGTTATTTTTCATTTGCCTCAAAATTGTAAACAAATTTATTAACGGCCTACTATATACTTTGACTTCTTTAACTACAAGTCAAATTACTTACTAAAATAGCGTTTAGTTAGTTGTGCCAGCTAGGTAAATAATCAAGGAAATAGTCGCAAAATTTAGTCTTAACTGGTCGTATAACTCACTCATAATAGTCGCAAAAAAAATAATTACAAAAAAAAAAAAAAAAAAAAATCTCGTTTTCTAAAATACTTGGAAATAAATAGGACCATGCAAATGTTCTGTCAAGAGGTTTTATTTGAATGGTAATACCACATAGATTTTATCTGCAGGTTGAGAAGTCAGAATTAACAAATAATGTCGCCATAATGTGCCAGTGAATGAAAGGGTAGACTACGAGTAGTCGCCATTTTCCTCAGGGATAGTAGAGCGAGCGAAGAGAAAATCCCCTCCGCGTGTCGCTTTTTCTCGCGTGGAATGATTTTTACGCGCGCTCGCGTTTCGCTCGCTCTGCTATCCCTGAGGAAAAATGGGGACTACTCGTAGTCTAATGAAAGGCTTAACCTCAACCTCGTCCCCAGGGCTTTTCCCTCAAAAAATGGGTGGGGCGACGAGGTTGGCTTAACCTGTGTGACTGAAGGCGCGAGACGGGAGAGGGACGGAAAAAATTTCTCTCGATCTCAGCGCTAGCTCAGTTGAAGTTAAGCCGTGATCGTTCCACGGTACAACTATATATCACGGCTTAACTATATAGCACTATAAGCTAAGTTATGGCTGATGGCTTAGTGATTAAGGGCGTCAGCAAAGAATAAAGTATCAATTTCAGAAAAAAATCATGACAAAATATATCGACTCTTGAGTAAATACAGCTCTCACCCCGTTAATGACAATTCGTGAGATTTAGGGAAGCTAAAAACGTTTTCGTTAAAAGAATGCAATGATATCGATATTGAGCAATATGTGAATACAGTGGTGTTTTAACGTACTCGCCTCAAACTTGTGAAAACTTATCCGTTTTGGAAAAGGAGATCTTGAAAGAGGGAGGGATCACAGACTGAGTGCACAGTCGTCCGTCTATGTTTTATTTTAGTAAACTTTACTGTTTTCTTTACTGTTTATTTGCGTTGTTTTTGTTTTTGAATTCCTTTTTCACTTTTACAAGCAGGAACATTATTTGTCAAGTTTTCGATCCACTGAACTTGCTATTGTATAGGCTCAGTCCGCGGAGCTTCGCCATACAAAGGACGGTTGTATGTGTATACTGACTTCAATCAATTTGCCGCAAAAAAAAGAGGATGGGATACGTTGAATTAACAGAGCAGTGATGTTTAACATTTTCTGGTGTGGAAAGACTGAAACAAAGCAAAATTGAAAAACAACAACAAAAGGGAAGGAGGTCATAACACCTATGAAAGCTTCTTGGCTGGACTCAATTTTAATTTCATTTATCTAAAGCTTATATCTGTAAACCGATTGTGGGATAAACGTTCTAAGTATACAACCTGTATTTTGTTATTATTATTTTTAAACTCTGATCACCGTGTTTTTTTTTTAATTGTCCACACTTACTCTACACAGTCCGCTAAATTAAACAACTCTGAACCAATACAAACTTGCCCTAGGCGGTTCATTCACATAAGAATTGTAAGGAAAAACGTAAAACTAACGGCCTTCTTTAACTGCCGATCAAATTATCTTTTATGTTTTTTTAATTGTGTCAGCTATACAAAGAATCATGGAAAAACTCGAAGGATAAAATTACCTACATTCATTAATCTAAATGGTTCTTTTCTCAGAAAACCTCTTTTGAGGGGACACTCTAGTAATCAAAACGTGACTGACCACAAAGAGGGTTGATAAGTTTAAGTGTGTACTAAATTACAATGATAATTGCTTTCACACCATGAACAATCTCACTTAATCGATGTACTGCACTTGTGCCGGGAAATCAACACAAAATATCACTGAGAAACGTTAATCGTGATTTTTTTTTAAACCGGCTTTATCTAGCTGCTTGGAATAATGACTGCAGCAGATTCCAAGGTAGACTAAAAGAAAAATATTTAGTTTGTTGGTTTATTATTAACAAACCCCAGCCCAACCTCTATTCAGCGGACGCTTGCCTCAGTCCAGAGTGTGTCCCCTGAATAGATGTTCCACTTTATTTTATTCTACTGGGCAGTCATGAATGTGAATCACACTAACACTACACAATTCACTGAGCACATAATACTAATCAATTTTTCATTTACATCGAGTTTATAAACAAATTATCGTAACGGATTGTTTTGACTAAGTTAACTGCAAGTCAAATCACTAAAACATAGCTTAGATAGTTGTCCCAGCTATGTAAATAATCAAGGAAATTGTTGCAAAATTCTGCCTTAAGTTAACTGACCCTAAAATTTTCTCCTAATAGTGACCAAAAAAGGTCAAAAAAAGTTCAAATTTCGTTTTTTAAATTCCTAGGAAATAAATAGGACGATGATAAAATTCTCCCAAGGAAGTTTTCTATTTAAATGGTAACACCGCCATAGGATTTCGTCCACAGCTAAATCTGCTTAGAGGGATAATTTAAATCTAGCAGTGTTAAGGGCCTCTCACGAAATTTGTTTTTTTTAAATTCTACATTGCTGCGAAAGGATAACACGTGTCTTTGCATCATTTCAATTACAAAAATAACAGTCCAGTTTTGTTTATTTATCTTGTGTTGTAAACTGTATCTAGCAATTTTTGGAAAACCATGCAGCCTAACGAAATTTGCAGTCATTTGAGTAAAAAGGCGTTAAAAGGCAGGGTTTTTTGGGCCCGAGAAGCTCCAAAATCATAGTAACGAAGGAAAAAGAAACGAGATAAAGGAAGTGCGAGGAGAAGGAAAGGCAGAGAAAAAAAAAATTACAAGCAATGGTTGCACTCTTAGTTTTTATAGTGGCTATTTTGGAGATATTTTTTGGCCGAAAAACAAATGCTGGACGGAAAATAAGGTCCATTTGGCGGTATCGTTTTCAAAAATCCGGCTAGATATTTAGGCATCGAAACATATTTCCTGTCACAGCGTCTGTCGCTACGGATGTTAAGGAAAAAAAATTGGACATAGATCAGAAACTTGAAAACATTTTGCCATTTTTTTTTTCAAGTTTTAATGCAATGCCTGCAAAAGTCACCTCAAAATTATTATCGTTACCGCTGTCTGGTAAAATTTGATTCATATCTTCATAACTCTACGTGAAATTTGTATATGGGTAAAAGCCGGGGGCTCTGTAAGTAATGACAGAATTGACCAAGATTACAACAATATCCTCGACTCCTTTACATTTCATATGTGTGATGTATACGATCACGACACTTCACGAAAGCGCAATGAACTAAAATAATTTTGGAATTACTCACTGGTCATTACAACACAAGTTTATGGGGGAGCTCCACGCGAGCGCGGAGACCCATAGCTAAGAGAATTTGGTTGTCTATCCATCCGAAAAAAAATTTGGTAGTCACGTGACCCTACCTCCGTCCACCCGTGCGTCCCCACGGCTAAATTGGCTAAATTTATATATAAAACGTTATAAAGTGAATTATCTATTACTTATAAAAAAATCAGTCAGTTGTTTATTGCTTACTGAAAACAAGGTACTTTTAAGTTTTCTATTTTGGAAAATTTTTATCCCCTCTTTGAAAAAAAAAGGAACGTGATCCACACTACTGTGCACAGCCCACTGGACAAATAATACTTGCCTTAGTTTTCATTTACACAGGAATTATCACGGCCTACTTAAGTTAACTGCCAATCAAACTAACTTTTATGCTTATTTAGTTGTGCTAGGTATGCAAATAATCATGGGAATATCGAGGAATTAAACTTTCTCTGGAATGAGAAGCGCCAAAGCAACAGAACTGATCTAGCTTGTCGAATTGTTTTATTTCTATAACCTGTTTCCTCTGACCCAGCACTAATTTCGGTTACGTTGACACACTACTGGAAGAATTTTCAACCGGTTGAAACTGGCTCCTACTTTGAGGTATTCCGTTCATACGGAATCACACAAACAGTTCAAAAACTACGAGGCCTAACCGGTTCAAAAAACAATTGAATGCCAAAATTTTTAATACAGTACTTCTCATCATACGAGTCTAAGTAGCACTTGAATTATTTAACAAATAACACTTAGCTAGAGAGAACTGCAACTAAGTTTCAAAGTTAGGGAAGCGAGAGGGACCTATTGGACCGCTGTTGAGCTGGCATTCCTTAATGAACAATTCTACGATGGCACAGCCGCGCTTCCGGTTTCCTCACTGGCCTTGGAATCCCATGAACTTGAACTCGCCGCTGTATTTGCCATCAGGATGGTATTGGACAGGCTTTAAATGTTTCCATGTGTGCCAAATTTTACCACTGCTGGCCTCATCCTCTAGAGAGTCTCCGTTCGTAACGTTTAACCAAACGTGACGTCCAGGATCAGGCCACATTCCATGTGAACCCTTGGCACAGTAGACCACTGCATGAGTACCATTATACATTGCCACAGTTTGATCTCTCTTCTGGAAATAGCCATCTTTCCAGAGGAATTCTCCACCAAACTTGGCTGTGATTTCGTCGTTATGGATCGACAGCCAAATGGAGTAGATCTGATAGTGTGTGTTGATTTTCCGAAAACGTACTATAACTTTTTCCCAATCTCCAACGTGGTGAAAAAGGGATGAAGGAACTCCAATGCAGCCCAGATTCCCTCCGCAAGGACACCGGCCCAAAAACTCCGGGCAAATAAAGCACCCTTTCTGAAAAAATCCAATGCAGACCTGCTTCCCGCGATTGTACGGGAATAACATCCAGTAGGCGATATCTAAAAAATTGTTATGCTCTCTGTAGATGACGTACACTGGCACCACACTTGGATCTTGACCAAGAAAAACAACAGGCTCTGTGCAGGAAGGGCAGCTAAGGCGCTCTTTGGTGGTAAGGTAACTGTCTCTGTTGCACCTCTCCAGGTTGGAACTTGTCAGCACAGAGGGGTTGGGCTGGTCACTGCACCCTTCCATCTTACAATGCGACAGGAAGAAGTCGACACTAGATGGCCTCCACGTCTCATTTTGAGCAAGCTTCACCAACGGAGCCCATTTGTCTATCGGGTCAGCTATCTTGCTTGGAACGCCAGGATAGGCAATAACGGTCGTAGACAGCAGTGTTAGGAGGAAAACAGCAAAATCCTTGACCTGCATAGCACCTAGTAAATGAATTCAAGCAAATCATGCTTCAGTAAATATCGTAAATCTTTTTAGCTCAGTTTATAGATCGCTGGATTGCAGAGTGGAAGGTCGCGAGCTTGAACTTCGCGTTTCGGCCTCACCCAAGGATATAACTCTGGCCTACCGCCTTGTACTACGGTTGGTGTAGTAAGTACTGGTTGTACCTTGTAACTAAAAACAAAGGACTAACATAGCGACTTTGGCCCTTATTTTGTATTATTGTATTACTTAGTCTGTTCAAGCGAATTTTCTTTTGACTTAACTTAATGCTTATTGCTTAACTTGTTATTGTATGCGTGATAAGAGGAAAAAACACCCTCTGATCAAAAACAAAGTTTTTGAAATCACTAATTAACACAAATGCTAATTCCAGAGTGCGTGTTGATGATATGACTAGCTTCTTTCTAAATTGCTTACCAGAATTCGACTTGCGTTCTCAACGACAAAACTACAGTGCAATAGAGCACTACACAAATCATACTAATGCATAATGCCTTGTATGAACTGTCATTGAGAAAAAAAACAATGGCTATTAACATTTTTTGATACTTAATTAAAATTACATAAACACAGCTGGTTTACTCAAAATGACATTTATGATTCAGGGGATTATTTGGAGACGTTTTTGTATGAATTTGGCACTGACATTCCTAATTTTAAAAAAAAATGTTTAAGGAGGCTCGTTCCAATTTTGGTCTCTTCACACATTTTTGACAGTTTCATCTTTGAAAAGATAGAACAAACAAAGAAAGCAAAAGCAAGAGCAGCTGTTTCGTACAGTTGGAAAATATGTCAATGCTTGGCTTCAAATAACTGTTTTTTCGTCATTAGCGGTTTCCATGGCAACTTCTTCAAAGGATAATTGAGACCTGATCTGCTTCCATCATTGATAACTACAAAATTAAGCCGGTGAGCCCACAAGAGGGGTCATCGGACTTGTTTTCACGTAAAATGCTTCGAGATATAACAAATTCCCACGCGCGTTTTCATTCCTGTGCTATGAGATCGCGGGTTATTCATTCACTGTTTTGACTACCGCTGACTGTTGCTTGTCAACTTGCGGGCATCTACCCTTCTTGAAAGGGAGGGAAATGTTATGACGCGTCTAATTTACACGTTGTCACTGGGGTTCATTTCAAAAACATTTGGCAGCCTGAAAATAACGCCCTCTGTCCTTATTTTTTAACTGATCAAAACTATTTCTTGTTTAACCATACCTAGAATCTACCCTTTTCAACTCCAATTTAGGATTGGTTTATTGTGCGAAATAGGGTATTGTGGTACAAGGCCTGCTGAAAGATATTTAAAATAGCAACTGATCGAAAACGCGGACTTCTGCGCAGCTTGGCTGAGCCACACCCAGCAATCACATCTGACTTGATGTGATACTTTTACCGAGTCTCAGGTACGTGGTTACCAGAATACTTTGTGCCAAGCATAAAAACACTTCGCTGTGAGTGTTTAGTTTAGGTATTTACAGAACATTCGTAAATTATTTACTTGATAATGACGTCCAGAACGTCGAAACGTCGTATATTTTTTTACTTTTTTTAAAATTTATTCAATAAAAGTGTTTTTAAGAAAAGTTTTTACGCAACAGCGTGTTTCATCAGGTAACCATGTTTGTACTTGGCAGGTATTCAACAAGGGAACGACTTATAGGGAAGTGTTAAGGGCCCTTACCTCTTTAATGTTGTTCTTAATGATTAAAATATTTTACATAATGAAGTTCCTGTCCTTTTTGAAATATGCAGACGACTCCACTATCATAGCGCCCCTGTAAGCAGTAATTCTGATCCGTCTGACTGTTTAGTAGAACTATTTTTAAATTGGTCTAGAGAGAATAATATGATTTGTAACACTAGCAAATGCAAGGAACTCGCTGTTAGGAAGAAGAACAATAACACACATTATGAGCAAATTTGCAATATCCCACAATATGATTTAATGATTTAAATATTTTACATAATGAAGTTTCTGTCCTTTTTAAATATGCAGACGACTCCACTATCATAGCGCCCCTGTACGCAGTAATTCTGATCCGTCTGACTGTTTAGTAGAACTATTTTTAAATGGGTCCAGTAACAACATTATGAGCAAATTTGCAATATCCCACAATATGATAGTCTGTCGTCACTAGGTGTTACCCTTCAAGGTAACGGCAAGTTCAGTGAACATGTAATACTGAAATTAGTCAAAGTAAACAGATGTTTGCACGTTTTAAGGTCTCTTAGAAGAGAGCAATACTCTCAAGTAGAGATAGACCATTTTATTTAACTCCTTAGTTCTACCAAATTTTACATATTACCTTTCTGTGTACGGAGCGTCTGAATCAGATCTGAATATTTTACAACTTTTTTTGGATCACTGCCACAAGCACCGCTTTGTTTCTTTTCCAGTTTCTATTAAGGATCTTTTATATAGACAGGACTGCAAGATTTTAAAGGCTATTACCTCTGTAGATAACCATCTGCTAGGCTCATATTTACCACCAACAAAGGAGAATAAAATAATATAATATACGTAAAAAAACAGTGTGCCCTCCGCAAGGTTAATACCGATCGATTTGTGACATCTTATTATATGTCAATAGACTGATTTTTAAACACAAGATAAGGTAGTTTCTACGTAGTTTTTTTGTCATCCATTTGTAGTTTAACTAGTTTAATTTTTAGGGTAGATTTTTATTGAGGCAGCTTCGAATGTAACAAAAGATATGTACTTTTATCTTTTGGCAATAAAGACTATTATTATTATTATTATTATTATTATTATTATTATTATGTTGCAGTATGAGACTTTGGAATGCTGTCCACATTATGAGTAGTATAGGGCGCATAGCGTAACCTACACCACTTGAGAAGCTATACTTAGAAGTAAAAAAAGGTCGATACGAAACCTAATACGATCCTAAAATACATAATGATATGAATCTCTCTACTTAAAAAGCCAATTTAGAATATTATTAAATTCTGATACTCTGTAAAACCTACGCTAAGACATGATGATGTGATTATCTCTAATAGAAGCCTATTTATAAAATTATTCAGTTTTTACACTCTCATTATCTCTTATGTACCTAAAGGAGGCCATCATAATGTGATTATCTCTACTAAAAGCTTATTTATAATAAAATAAAACTCTAATGTTCTAATTTTCAATTGTGCAGACTTCTTTCCTCTCGTGGCTGACAAGTCGCGCGTCGATCCAATTTGCTCCAACTTCGTTGTGTTCTGCATAGATGGGAATATCCCAAAACGCCTCACTCGTGGTGTTCTGGTAGGCTGATTTTGGCATCACCGGTGAGTACCATGGTGGAACCTCTTCTATTAACCCATGCTCTCACAGGAGCTCCAAAAACAGAATCTTCAAAGCTGCATTATGCCTGTATAGGTTCTTGGTTTGTGCCAGCGAGGAACATCCAGCCAATACATGTGCAACGCTCTCAGCTACCTTCCCATATAACCTGGATAGGACTTCGCCGTCGGTGGGGGTTTGCGTCTTCTCCTTTGTGTAGAGCTTCGTAATATTACTATTATTATCATTATTGTTATTATTATTATTATTATTATTATTATTATTATTATTATTGTTATTATTATTATTATTATGTTGCAGTATGAAACTTTGGAATGCTGTCCACATTATGAGTAGTATAGGGCGCATAACGTAACCTACACCACTTGAGAAGCTATACTTAGAAGTAAAAAAAGGTCGATACAAAGCCTAATGCAGTCCTAATATACATAATGATATGAATCTCTCTACTTAAAAAGCCAATTTAGAATATTATTAAATTCTGATACTCTGTAAAACCTACGCTAAGGCATGATGATATGATTATCTCGAATAGAAGCCTGTTTAGAAAATTATTCAGTTTTTACACTCTCATTATCTCTTATATACCTAAACGAGGCCATCATAATGTGGTTATCTCTAGTAAAAGCCTGTTTAGAATAATATGAAACTCTAATACTCTAAAAAAAATCTTAGTAAAAACATCAGCAAACTTGTGTTTCTGGATTTCTAGAGGAAAAAAAAACCTAAAAACTGGAGTCCTTAGCGCCCTAACAAAGTATTTATCTTAAATGTTCTGGCAATGTTCAGAGTGTTTGAGATTACCGACTTCTGCATCCGCTCAAGTACGCCCCGTGCTCTCTCTCCAAGTAGCTTCCTCACCGACTTCTCTAGGTGTTTAGAGTAACCACCCAGTACGTCAATTATTACGTTGTACTGTTCAACCCTGTAACCAATGTACCTCTACTTCAGATCTCACATCATGGGCCCATACTCGAATGTCTTTTCCTCATCTTTCTTAGCTCTACTCTCAATCCATGGGCAGCTCATTTCAATTGTGCAGACTTCTTTCCTCTCGTGGCTGACAAGTCGCGCGTCGATCCAATTTGCTCCAACTTCGTTGTGCTCTGCATAGATGGGAATATCCCAAAACGCCTCACTCGTGGTGTTCTGGTAGGCTGATTTTGGCATCACCGGTGCGTACCATGGCGAAACCTCTTCTATTAACCCATGCTCTCGCAGGAGTTCCAAAAACAGAATCTTCAAAGCTGCATTATGCCTCTATAGGTACTTGGTTTGTGCCAGGAAGGATCATCCAGCCAGTACATGTGCAACGCTCTCAGCTACCTTCCCACATAACCTGGATAGGACTTCGCCGTCGGTGGAGGTTTGCGTCTTCTCCTTTGTGTAGAGCTTCGTAGGTAACAACTGCTCGTACAGTTCATACATGCCCGCGATGGTATATGTAGGGCATGAAGCCCAACCTTTTAACCATGCAAAGCAGCTGGTTATGATTAGGCTCTCATCTTCCCATCTGATACGGAATAACTTTCCTTTCCACTTTTTGTCTTTAGCGATCTCCAAGAACTGCTTCTCTTGAGATTACTTCAACAGATTCCCAGCTCTTGCTGCAGTCACCACATTTCCTTCTGTTGTAACACACACGAGATTTAGGGAGTCAAACAGTTTAAACAACTTTTGTTGTGTTCAAGTTAGATGAAACAAAGTTAAATATAAATAAATAAGGACCTGCGGAGAGAAGAATTTTCTCTTTGACTGATGAAAAATATTTCACAAGTTGTTGAATGAGCAGGGGTTTCAATAAAAATTGAAGTAGCCAGCGGTTTGGATAGAGTAACCGACTGTATCAACAAGGGGCCGTTGGTCCCTTTTTTCAAGGGGGGTTGGGGAGGTCAAAGCGCGTTCCGCCCCAGAAAATTTTGAAATTTCAAAGCCCTAAAAATGCGATTTTCAGCGTTCTGGGAACTAAATTTGAGAATAAAAGAGCGTGTTTTTCATCCAAGAAAATGTAGCTTTTAACAGGACAACGCGGATTAATATTAATCCTAATGATTATTATAATCCAGTAATAGATTATTATAATCCGGTAATAGATCATTATAATCCAGTAATAGATTATTATAATCCATTACTGAGGTTTGAGCCGTGCCTTGATCAATTAGGATTACTATTAATCTTATGTAGGATTAATATTAATCAGATTAATATTAATCCTAATATTAGATCCAGTAATAGATTATTATAATCCATAACTGAGCTTTGAGCTGTACCTTAAATGATTAGGATTAATATTTATCTGATAAATATAATCCCACATAGCTCAAATTTGTACAAGTCTCTCAATAAAGAAAATGTTCTATTCCAGGAGCCCATCAAATGGAGCCTCCATCTCCATTAATTTCTTGAGTCAACCCTTTCCCGAGTAGATTTATAAATAGAACGGCTTGTTTCCCGCGAAAAGTGTCATATTTCCGTGAGTCTCGTATGTCACCGTGAAAAAAATGAAGTTGGATGAAGTCGAACTCAGAAGCCCGTCTTTCGACCGTTTTCCTTTTTTACTATACGTCCATTTTTACAGTTTTACAGCCGCTGGGATCTGGGATGAAATAAAAGTTAATGAATTACCCGACTGAGACTGAGCATTAAGCGATGGGACAAAGGCAGCGAACTGAGGATCACGGAAAGGTTCTTTGCGAGTGTTTGTTTTTGTTTTTTTTTTTTTGCCGTCATACATCCCACATTTAAGCATGCACCTTGAAAAGAGTCGACGATTAAGCGTTCTGTGGACGATTTGAAACTCTTCGATGATCAGCGCCGAAAAAGTGCCAGGATCATTTGATTTTTGTTATCGCCGTGGAGTGGATTTCGCCAGTTAAGCACCGCGTGCAAAAGCGATGACCTAAGTAGCAACCAAGGAGGAATGCTTCAGAAAAATTGCAGTCTTCCTTTACAACTGACTTGTATCACCATGAGAGTTGCCTGATAAAACTAGCACTTGGAAAGTTGAACAGAAGACAACAGTTGCCCGACCGTGAAGCTAAATCAAAAGTAATTTGCTAACGGTGGAATTTGTGACATCGCGCTCCAGTCCAAAGACCCTTTTATCTCAAGAAAAACAAAATGGATTGTGTCTGCGCCCAGAGAATTATGACTGACTAACAGGAGAATTCTCAGCAATTAATGTAGAAGTTTCGGAGAAAAACTTGAAAAACTAGAAATTTGATTAATACTGAGTCATTTAGCCGAAATAAGAACCTTAACGCTCAAAAAAATTGGCTAAAGAAAACGAATCCTGTCAGAACTACAGACTGCAGGTAGTAGTTAATCATTACGCATGTAACAGACCAGCTTCATGGCCTCTTATAAATGTGAGACAAGCAACCAAAATTAAGATTAACATAGTCAGAGTTCAAAACTCTCCACAGTATAATCTACCCGCTAGAAAGAAAAGAAAGAAAATCTCTGAGGGATGAAAACGCAAGTCACGTTTCACTAGCTTACGATTTTGTTTGGCCTGTCAGCACCGGATTTCCAGCTGTTTCATGAAGTACAATAGCAGTGTCATTTAGTCGTTCTGATTGGCTCTTCCCACCGTCGGCGCGCGAAGTCTCCCCTGGGAACCGTTCTAATTATAAATCTACTCGGGAAAGGGTTGACTCCAAGGGCTTGTATGGGAGATGGAGGCTCCATTTGATAGGCTCCTGTCTATTCTAACCACGACGAATTTGCTACTTGTGCTAGTATTATACGTTATTATATTTTAGTAGCAGAAGTCGGCAGTTGTCTCAGCTCTGCTGGTAATACAGTTGCAACTCAATTTTTTGCAGGGCCATGAAGATTTTTAACGTAGAATAGAATAAAGATCTTAAGTAATAAAAAAAATTACAAAGTGAAAGGGATGTCAGTGCGCACATCATCAAAGGAAATCATTGAATCTTTTCCAGTTATTTCTAAAAGACGCAGTCTTTCTGAGTTTGATCCATAGAGGTAGTTATTTCCCAGGGAGCATTTGATGTGATCAGTGTTATGTCCCGTCAGTCCCTTGTTCAGCGTGTAATGTCTGCAGTTTGTCTGCCATAGCTCTGATCTGGATTATAACAGAGATTAATATTAATCCGGATGATTATTATTAATAATAATCTAATCCTTCCAATTTTTGCCGTGCCTTAATCTATTACTGGATTATAATAATCTATTGCTGGATTATAATAATCTATTACTGGATTATAATAATCTATTACCGGATTATAATAACCATATTATAATCTATTATTATTATAATCCACGGATTAATATTAATCCGAGTTGTCCTGTTTTAATTTACCAGTCAAATAATCAATTCCTTACCCTGGGTGCCAGATACCTTTCTAGCGCGGTTTCCGGTTTCTGTCAAGTCTTTATAGTTTTTTTCTCGCGGCTTCGGCCTTCGGCCAACACCGAAAATTCCCGCTGTACGCGAGAAAAGCCTCTGGTACCCAGGGTATCAATTCCTACGAGCAATGCACAAATGATGAAAACTAAATTACGTACTTTTGCACGTAAACAAATTCTGCGTAAACCTGTAAGAAACTTTTGAAAAAATGACTGAAATATAGCGTTCTCATGACGAAAGCATATCGTAAAACCAGTGGACCTTTCGGAAAACAAATCATAATTACGTTTTCATTCAGATTTTATGATATATTTTTTGTTTAAAGTGTTATTCAAACTAGTTGCTTCTTCTTTCTGTAAAAAAGTAGCCGACCTCTATGAGCAAAGAAGCCGACGTGTTTGGTCGGCCTTCGGTGCTTATTGAAACCCCTGAATGATTGAAATATATATATTTTTTTTTATTGTGAGAAGAGAAATTTTATATCTCCCAGTGGCCTTGTAATGTTATATTTATTACATAAGCACCAAAGAACTTGACCAAACCATAAATATTTTTGAAAGGTGCACTTGTACGATGTAACCATCACACAGTGATCTTTTTGTGTGTAAATTAAGATATAATGTTTTTGAGCTAAAATTTACCTGGTATTTTATTGGTTTTTGTATAAATATAATATTGCTTATTTTTCCATTCAAGCGTTTTTTATGTTGTCGAAATTGTTGGATGAATAATTGATCAATATTATTATTACTGATATGCTAAGCCAAAGTTATATCTAACACTGTTTAAATGGTCTCCACACAACACTGCTTTTGTGTAGAAAATCTTTTCAAGTTATTGGGGGATGGTTAGACAAATCCTCCTAAATTAATGTGTTTTCAGTGGGCCTTCAGTGATAGCCTACTGAGGATTGTTCATTCACTAGTAGAAAGCTCTAGCAGCCAGAACTGAAGCTAGAATTAATGTTCCTGTTGTTTGATAGTCACTGCCCAAATGCTTCGAAACCAACACCGGAAATTGTGAGGCTTTTTACTTTAGAAAACTCAAAAAGAGCCTTTTTTCTGTTAAAGGTCAAGTGATTAATATGAAAATATATATTTTAGATCACAGTATCTAAATATTTTTACATCTTGTCTTATACTTTTTTAGCTATAAAAGGATATATTCCACAAATATTGACTGTTTTGTTTCAGGTTCATTGCATTTACATTTGACCTTTGTTGTCTTTTGCCTTTTGTCCGTCATTCGTAAACAATAGCTAAAACAAATATAACTACTACATCAACCAATCAGAGGTCCTGAACAGATTCCCGACAGATTTTATGTTATCAGTATGGAATTTCTGTCGCCGAGGCGCAGACGTCTCTCCTAGTAAAACGTCCCAAGCCGAATGGAGGAGCAAGGAGAAATGGCTGTTTTCACCGGGCAGATCTGTGAGCGACATTAAACTTTATAAGACAATAAGATATAGCACCCATCTTAGTCATCTCCTGGCACAGGTGGGGCAGGTTGGCACTTCTTTTCAATCATATGAAAACCATGTTAATTTGTTCCTCTACTAAATTATATATAACAATTATTCACTGAAGTAAAGGTGGCTAGTGGTGGGTGGATATTTACCTAGCTGCAAAGCCACTAGCCACGACTATTTTGGTGTCCGCTGCACTTCCCCGAACTAGCAGAGTATATTCTCTTTGGGGCTATTTGGAAGCCGTTTAAGATAAGTGAGTTTCAGATTTTGTGGAGTTGTAACTCGACACAGAGTCTGGGCGGTGCCATCCTCAGAGACCCAGGGGCAGATAGTGGGGGCAAGAGAAATTCTAAACGGGGGGGGGGGGGGGGGAATTGGTGCGAAGAATTATTTTTTCCTTTCGTTTAGACTCTGGTTCTCTCGCCCTTACTATCTGCCCCTAGGTCTCCGAAGACGGGGCGGTGCCGCCCAAGTTAGCCTGTTCCAAGCGTTCAGATAGTGGAGAGCGGTGCGAAGTAAAGATAGCGATGAAAAGTAGAGGGGGACTGGGGAGAGAGGTGCGGGAACGCTTGTAAGAATTCTTAACAAAAGTGCGTTCCGGTATACCAGATCCTGGTATACCCTCTGATTGGTTGATTTTGACAGTTTTTGTCAACAGTGGAGCGTCTTCGATCAAAGCGAGAAATGCGATATGGCGATGATGACAGACTCTACGTCCCGTCGCAACAAACACAGAGCTGAGTGACTTTCCAAACGTGGAGGCTAAAACGCGAAGAGCAAAGGAACTGTTTAAAACACGTAGTCGGCAGGATAGATGTCTTCGCAATTTCACCGACTGGCTTTGGAAAAAGACTTATTTTCCAGCTTTTTCCTCGAATAAAGCGTGTGTTGGAATGAAGGCAGGATAGAATACCATTTACGATTGTTGTGGTAACTCCGTTGATTGCCATCATGAAAGACCAAGTGGAACATTTGAACAAAATCGGAGTAGCGGCGGCAATGATGGGAGAAGATGTGGATGAAGCCGTTAAAAGTGGAAGCTGTGAAATTGTATGATCCTTAAAAATTCACTCAAAGGCGTACTGCTGTCACAAATCGTGGTTGTCTAAGGAATGGACAAAAGGACTTCAAAGGAAAGCTTGGAAAGCAAGTTGCAGCTATCGCTATTGACGAGGTCCACTCAATCATCGAGTAGTAAATTTTCCCTTCGTTTGTTGGGCATTTTCATTGCTCGAGTTAACGATCTATATTGAAACGGCTTTCTATCGAAATGAGCGATATTTGTTTGTCACTTGATTCATAATTTTTTTGTCACGTACACGCTGAAATCATGTTTTCAAGCCGTAAATAAATTTATTTACTTATCCCGCTCTCTATTGTCTGAAAGTCTTACATTAGGTTTTTAGTAAGATTATGTACACATAATATTAATTTTGATGTGAGAAATTTTGATTTATTCCTAAGAACAATAATAAATGTATGGGGCTGTAGCATCAGTCTTAATTGACAAGTGAAGACCACCTACAGCTGACGCGGTCTGAGTGGGCGGATGAGTCTATTTAAAACAAATCTAACAGGCGTTCCCTCTCTCACCTCCCCCCCTCCCTCGCTTTTATTTTTTCGCGCTCCTTTTTTCTTCGCACCGCTCCCCACTATCTGAACGCCTGGAACAGGCTACGCCCAAGTAGCTTTTTGATGTAGCGTATATAAAGGTATCCTTAGCCGCTGGAAAGCCGCTGAAAAACGGTACCGTATATTCGTCAATACCTCACCTTCCCCGCCGATTTCCGCCATTCTTCGATTTTCGTGTGCCTTTTAGTGTTTCAATGGCTGTTTTTGGGCAGCTGGGTGATGAAACATCACACGTAAGGGAGACGATAACCTTTTTATTCAATAACGAACTGCTAAGCGATGTCAGCTTCGTCATACGATCGTCATGCGGCGAAAACGATGCGAAAAGATCCAAGATGGTGATTCCAGCACACAAGTTTGTGTTGTCAATCTACAGTCCAGTTTTTTACGCCATGTTCTGTGGAGAAATGGCCGAGAAATCGAACACTATTGATCTACCAGACTGTGAATACGAGGGAATGTTGGAAATGTTGCGATACATGTACATCAGCGAGGTGGAGTTGCGCGCAAGCAATGTTCTTCAAGTGTTGTATGTAGCTAAGAAATATATCCTGCCCTCTCTTGCCGAAAAATGCGTCGTGTTTGTGATGAGGAATTTAGATATTGCAAACGTACTCTGTGTTCTGTCTGATGCTCAAAAGTATGATGAGAAGAATCTTGTGGATCGCTTCTGGGAAATGATTGAAAGCGAAACTGAAGAAGTCGTAAAGTCGGAGGACTTTGTGAAAATCGACAAGTCCTTACTCGAAGCCATGGTCAAGAGAGCCACATTGACAATTTCAGAGGTAGAGCTGTTCAGAGCTGTTGATTTGTGGGCTACAGAAGAATGTAAAAGGCAAGCAGTTCTCGCAAGTGGCAATGTTAAGCGAAGAATTCTTGGAGAGCAAATAGTGAAAAACATACATTTTCCAGTAATGGAGGAGAAAGATTTTACAAGCACCGTAATTGACTCAAACATTCTTAGTGAGACAGAAGTAAGAGAATTGGTGAGGAATTTTAATGGCACGTCGTCTACGTCTGCAGGTTTTCCTGACAAGGGGCGAGTAGGTTTCAGCTGGTCGAGTAGCAGATTTACACGCTTTTTTTCTTGCAATTGTAAACCAGAAGACTGGTCTTCTGATGGAGATTCTGATTCCCTCACTCTTGATGCCATTGTTCTAAAGGTAGACAAGGATATCATGCTTCATGGGATTCGTTTTTTTGGTTGTTTAAATAACACGAACTATCTTGTTTCTTTGAAAATAATAGACAAGAAAAATGGTACAAAAATGTTGTCTTTGAAAGATGTGTCTTTTTCTCCTGTCTCGTTGCCATACAGAGAAGAGGAAATCAGCTGCTACGATACTGTTTTTGATCCAGTTGTTTTGAGGAAGAATGCAGACTATGTTGTTAAAAGTTTAATGGATGGCCCAGAACCTTGCTTTGGGTGTGATGGTGTCAACATTGTTCAAAGCCATGGTGTGACTTTCACTTTTAAAGACTATACGTCAACGAATAGTGAGAATGAGAATGAAACAGAGGTTCAGATGGGTCAATTTTGTAGCTTCCTTTTTAAGCCACTATAATCATTTTAACAGCAATGTAGATTGACATAGTAAATAGCATTAGTAAACAGAAAACTAGTATGGTATTATAATCTTCTTTTCTATTTACTAATGCTATTTTCTATGTCAATCTACTTTGCTATTTACTATTCCAATGCTGTGAGCTCAAGCTTACCATATGTAAGTATTGGGAAATCGTCATAGAATGTACTGTATTTCCTTGAATAATAGCCGTTCCTCGATTAATCGCGTCCCTCAAATACAGTGAAACCTGTATTAAGCGGACACCCTCTATTAAGTGGACAGTAGTCCCCAAATTTATTTCCCTTATGTACTTTAAATTAAACCTTTATTAAGCGGACACCTCTATTAAGCGGACGCGGACACCTAAAAAGTACCTGAAATGGTCATTTCTATTGTTGCCAACCTGTATTAAACGGACACTTGTAATTTAATTCCACCACCCAACGTGCCAGACACCAAAAATGCGAAAAATTGCAACCTACAATTTTTTCGATTTTTATATTAAAAAACGTGACTTGACGAACTAATTTGATTAGTTTCACAGTACAGTACGTATTGTTTTGGTCCGTTTTCTGTTTCGTTTTGTTTGTATAGAGCTTGTTTCACTTATCTGGTTTCTTCAAATTTGAGTTGCAATCTATGTTTATGGTACAGTCTAACCTCTCCTTACGGACACCTTTATAATAGGGACACCTCTCTATTACGGACAGTTCATTTGGTCCCAGAAATGCCAAAAACCATACATTCTCTACCTCTACAATACGGACACCTCTGTAAAGCGGACAGTTGGTTCTGTCCCCTTTGTGTCCTTTTTAAAGAGGTTTGACTGTACTATGATCAATTAGTTCACTTTAATAAAGAAATTAATGCAATATACAATGACGATATACAATTATTGTATATCGTCGTAGTCTTTGGGGTATTCTAAACATTTCCACTGTTCATTTGAATGGCATTTGCACCTCACATGACGTTATCTATCCTAACCTGTATTAGGCGGACACCCTGTATTAAGCGGACACTACAGCATTCCCCAAGGGTGTCCGCTTAATACAGGTTTCACTGTAATTGCCCCCCTTAGATGGAAATATTTAAAATAATCGGCTCCCTCAAATAATCACCTCCCCCCCCCAACCCCTCTTGCCTTCTTCTCTTTCTTTTATCCCCTCCCTGTCAAGTTGAAATGGAGTCTGATGCAACAAAACTGATCAGTGACAATTCAAGCTCTGATGCTTAGGTTATTGACATTGGAAATTAATCAAGGAACCAAATTTGGAACCCTTAAAAAGCCCATATGTGATCAATTTTTTGTTTTAATGGGATAATAAAACAAAATATTTAGGGCGCGACTTCGAGGGAGCAATATTTGATATGTAATCGACTCCCTCAAATAATTGCCTTCCCTCGAATGATCTCCCTCTTTTTGTGCGAAAAACAATAATTGCCACTGGCTATTATTCAAGGAAATACAGTGTTTGTAAATGTAGGTAAGAAATATTCTGATTTCTGCTTAGTGCAAAAAGGCCCGATAAAAAAACTCCAGCATTTGTTTAACCAAAGTTAATGTTTAGATGAGTGTGAAGATCGAGAGATGAATAGAACACCACGACACGGTTATTGTGTGCAGCGGCGACGTCAATCGATTGGATACGCATGAACTCAAAGCATTGTTGGGATGGGACATTCTGGTCGATTCCGTATGAGAGGTAACGCATGCCTGGATAACTGCCTAACCAATAGGCTGGACTTGTTTGGAAACACCAATCCTCTTCATATGTTAATAAAGACCGATCACAAGGGATTTGTCTTGCCTGCTGGAACAAAACTCAAACTCACCCGCTGCAAAGTACCTGAGACTGATTGTAGAGAACATCGCAAACAATCATTCTATCTGGCTTCAGCTGCACAAGACTGGCAAGAGGTTGTCACATCGGACAATGTTGACGTTGCAGTTAGAATTATGGAGGACAATATGCTCTTTAATGGATAAGTGTGTGCCACTCAGGTCTATCCGTATGTCATCTGGTGATCCTAGTTGGATGTCCCCTCTAGTGCGGTCCACGCTTAGGGCAAAAACGAGAGTATGGCTCAATAATAGAGAGCCACTAAAACTCAGGAACAGTATAATTTCACAAGTTATCAGTGAAAACAGAAGAAATCCAGCAAGTGTTATGGGTAGTCGAGTATGGTGGAAGAACGTCGACCTATTCTCACAGCATCATGCAAGAACATCCTGCGTTAATTTCGACCATGCCCCCTGGACCATCTGAGTGAATAACTATTTTGGGTGCCTGTGGCATGATGACAGTTATCTGGGACCTACTGATGTGCTTATCAAGGGGCATGTAGAAGTTCCAGAGATAACACAAAGGCAGGTCTGGAATGTTCTTACTAAGTTGAAAAGAACAGCTACAGGCCCAGATAACATACCCTTCTGAATTTGGAAAGATCACGTGGAACTTTTCACTCCAGTAATCACTCAAGTGTGGAATTTATCGTCATGAACTCACTCATGCCCGGTTTCTGGAAGAGAGGGCGAATATTAACCCCCTGCCCAAGGTTGACTTTCCTATTGCAGAGTCAGACTACAGGGAGATAAATGTCACACCGGTGATTGCCAGTCCTTTAAGAAAGTCGTATATCATACGTATTCGAGGAAAGCTGCATGTTGAGGAATGTCTGCCACCCACCCAGTAACACACATTATGAGCAAATTTGCAATATTCCACAGTATAATAGTCTGTCGTTAATAGGTGTTATCCTTCAAAGTAACTGCAAGTTCAGTGAACATGTAAGACTGAAATTAGTCGAACCAAAGACGTTTGCATGTTTTAAGGTCTCTTAGAAGGGAGCAATACTCTCAAGTACAGATACCGGTAGATCATTTATTTAAGTCCTTAGTTCTACCAAATTTTACATATTACCATTTCTGTGTATGGTTCGTCTGAGTCAGATCTGAATATTATACAACTTTTTTTGGATCGCTGCCACAAGCACCGCTTTGTTTCTTTTCCAGTTTCTATTAAGGATCTTTTATATAGACAGGACTGCAAGATTTTAAAGGCTGTTACCTCTGTGGATAACCATCTGCTAGGCTCGTATTTACCACCAACAAAGGAGAATAAAATAATATAATATACATAAAAAACAATGTGCCCTCCCCGAGGATAATACCGATCGATTTATGACATCTTATGTAAATAGACTGATTTTTAAACTCAAGATAAGGTAGTTTCTACATTGTATTTTATCATCCATTTGTAGTTTAACTAGTTTAATTTTTAGGGTAGATTTTTATCGAGTGTATAGGCAACTAGAATGTAACAAAAGATATGTACTTTTATCTTTTGGCAATAAAGACTATTATTATTATTATTATTATTATTATTATTATTATTATTATTATTATTATTATTATTATTATTATTACTATTATTATTTTAAAGTTAGAGCTTCTTGAAGAACCAAAGAGTTTAAAAAACTTTTGTTGTGTTCAAATTAGATGAAACAAAGTTAAATATAAATAAATAAGGCCCTGCAGAGATAAGAATTTTCTCTTTGACTGATGAAAAATATTTCACAAGTTGCTGAATGAGTGAAATATCTTTTTTTTTCTTGTGAGAAGAGAAATTTTATATCTCCCAGTGGCCTTGTAATGTTCTATTTATTACATAAGCACCAAAGAAATACCAAACCATCAATATTTTTGAAAGGTGCAATTGTATGATGTAACCATCCCACAGTGATCTTTTTGTGTGTAACGATATAATGTTTTTGAGCTAAAGCTGACCTGGTATTTTATTGGTTTTTGTATACAACACTGCTTTTGTGTAAAAATCTTTTCAAGTTATTGGGGGATGGTTACACACAACTCCAAAAATTCTGAGGCTTTTTCCTATAGAAAAATCAAAAAGAGCCTTTTTTTTCTATTAAACCTTGAGTGATAATATGAAAATATATATTTTAGATCACAGTATCTAAATATTTTTGCATCTTGTCTTATACTTTTTTAGCTATAAAAGGATATATTCCACAAATATTGGCTGTTTTGTTTCAGGTTCATTGCATTTACATTAATTTGACCTTTGTTGTCTTTTGCCTTTTGTCCGTCATTCGTAAACAATAGCTAAAACAAATATAACTACTACATCAACCAATCAGAGGTCCTGAACAGATTCCAGACAGATTTTATGTTATCAGTATGGGATTTCTGTCGCTGAGGCACAGACGTTTCTCCTAGCAAAACGTCCCAAGCTGCATGGAGGAGCAAGGAGAAATGGCTGTTTTCACCGGGCAGATCTGTGAGCAACATTAAACTTTATAAGACAATAAGATATAGCACCCATCTTAGTCATCCCCTGGCACGGGTGACATTAAACTTTATAAGACAATAAGATATAGCACCCATCTTAGTCATCTCCTGGCACAGGTGGGGCAGGTTGGCACTTCTTTTCAATCATATGAAAACCATGTTAATTTGTTCCTCTACTAAATTATATATAACAATTATTCACTGAAGTAAAGGTGGCTAGTGGTGGGTGGATATTTACCTAGCTGCAAAGCCACTAGCCACGACTATTTTGGTGTCCGCTGCACTTCCCCGAACTAGCAGAGTATATTCTCTTTGGGGCTATTTGGAAGCCGTTTAAGATAAGTGAGTTTCAGATTTTGTGGAGTTGTAACTCGACACAGAGTCTGGGCGGTGCCATCCTCAGAGACCCAGGGGCAGATAGTGGGGGCAAGAGAAATTCTAAACGGGGGGGGGGGGGGGGAATTGGTGCGAAGAATTATTTTTTCCTTTCGTTTAGACTCTGGTTCTCTCGCCCTTACTATCTGCCCCTAGGTCTCCGAAGACGGGGCGGTGCTGCCCAAGTAGCTTTTTGATGGAACGTATATAAAGGTATCCTCAGCCGGTGGAAAGCCCGCTGAAAAACTGTACCGTATATTCGTAAATATAACACCTTCCCGCCGATTCCCGCCATTTCGTGACTGTTCCATTTCCTTAGTCAATCTTCCTTTTTTGCGTGCCTTTTAGTGTTTCAATGGCTGTTTTTGGGCAGCTGGGTGATGAAAAATCACACGTAAGGGAGAAGATAACCGTTTTATTCAATAACGATGTGTTAAGCGATGTCAGCTTCGTCATACGATCGTCATGCGGCGAAAACGATGCGAAAAGATCCAAGATGGTGATTCCAGCACACAAGTTTGTGTTGTCAATCTACAGTCCTGTTTTTTACGCCATGTTCTGTGGAGAAATGGCCGAGAAATCTAACACCATTGATCTACCAGACTGTGAATACGAGGGAATGTTGGAAATGTTGCGATACATGTACATCAGCGAGGTGCAGTTGCGCGCAAGCAATGTTCTTCAAGTGTTGTATGTCGCGAAGAAATATATCCTGCCCTCTCTTGCCCAAAAATGCGTCGTGTTTCTGATGAGGAATTTAGATGTTGCAAACGTACTCTGTGTTCTGTCTGATGCTCAAAAGTATGACGAGCAGAATCTTGTGGATCGCTGCTGGGAAATGATTGAAGGCGAAACTGAAGAAGTTGTAAAGTCAGAGGAATTTGTGAAAATTGACAAGTCGTTACTCGAAGCCATGGTCAAGAGAGCCACATTGACAATCCCAGAGGTAGAGCTCTTTAGAGCTGTTGATTTGTGGGCTACAGAAGAATGTAAAAGGCAAGGAGTTCTCGTAAGTGGCAAGGTTAAGCGAAGAATCCTTGGAGAGCAAATAGTGAAAAACATACATTTTCCAGTAATGGAGGAGAAAGATTTTACAAGCACCGTAATTGACTCAAATATCCTTACCAAGACAGAAGTAAGAGAATTGATGAGGAATTTTAATGGTACATTGTCGACATCTGTAGGTTTTCCTGAAGATCAGCGAGTAGGTTTCAGGTGGTCTTGTAGCAGATTTGCAAGATTTTCGTCCTGCATTTGTGAACCAGTACACTGGTCTTATGATGGAGATTCTGATTCCCTCACTCTTGATGCCATTGTTCTAGAGGTAGACAAGGATATCATGCTTCATGGGATTCGTTTTTTTGGTTGTTTAAATAACAAGGACTATCTTTTTTCTTTGAAAATCATAGACAAGAAAAATGGTACAAAAATGTTGTCTTTGAAAGATATGTCTTTTTCATCTGTCCTGTTGCCATACAGAGAAGAGGAAATCAGTGGCTATGATGTTGTTTTTGATCCAGTTATTTTGAGGAAGAATGCGGACTATGTTGTTAAAAGTTTAACGGATGGCCCAGAAACTTGCTATGGGTATGATGGTGTCAACATCATTCAAAGCCATGGTGTGACTTTCACTTTTAAAGCCTATAAATCAACGAACAGGGAGAATGCGAATGAAACAGATGTTCATTATGGTCAATTTTCTAGCTTCTTTTTTAAGCCATTATAAAAAGTCATTATAATAGCAAAGTAGACTGACATGGTAAATAGCATTAGTAAACAGAAAACTAGATTGTAATTATTATTATGATAGATAAGTATAATCTTCTTTTCTATTTACTAATGCTATTTACTATGTCAATCTACCTTGCTATTTACTATGCCAATGCTGTGAGCTCCGGCTTACCATATGTATGTCATGGGAAATCGTTATAGAATGTACTGTATTTCCTTGAATTATAGCTGTTCCTCAAGTAATTGCCTCCCTTGAATAATAAATTTATTGCCTCCTTTAGATGGAAATATTGAACAATTATTGGATGAGGTTTTTGTGAAATCCAGAGTAATTAAGGTCGAGGTAGGGGTTGGGTTTCGGCCGATAACCCCCACCCCTCTTACCTTCTTCTCTTTCTTTTATCCCCTACCTGTCGAGTTGAAATGGAGTCTGATACAACAAAACTGATCAGTGACAATTCAGGCTCTGATGCTGAGGTTATTGACATTGGAAATTAATCAAGGAACCAAATTTGGAACACTTAAAAAGCCCATATGTGATCATTTTTTTGTTTTAATGGGATAGTAAAACAAAATATTTAGGGCACAACCTCCAGGGAGCAAAATTTGAAATAATCGACTCCCGCGAATAAGCTTTCCCTCGAATAATCTCCCTCTTTTTGTGCGAAAAAAATAATAATCACCCCAGCTTTTATTCAAGGAAATACAGCATTTGTAGATGTGGATTAGAAATGTTCTGATTTCTGGTTAGTGCAAAAGGCCTAATCAAACAACGCCTGCAAATTGATTTGTTCAACCAAAGTTAATGTTTAGATTGTGAACAGAGATGCATAGTTATTTTAAAGTTAGAGTGTCTTGAAGAACCAAACAGTTTAAACAGCTTTTGTTCAAATTAGATGAAACAAAGTTAAATGTACATAAATAGTCGAGAATGTTACTTAGCCCTGCAGAGATAAGAATTTCCTCTTTGACTGATGAAAAATATTTCTCAAGTTGTTGAATGAGTGAAATATTTTTTTTATGGTGAGAAGAGAAATTTTATATCTCCCAGTGGCGATGTAATGTTTTATTTATTATTATTTTATTATATAATGTTTGCACAACACTTGCTGAATTGCTGATGCTGGGCCGTTGTTTTATAGAGCACTGTTTGAACACAGGTAACCCAGGCTCTGTGATAGTACCACAGTTGTTGTTGTCTAAATACTCCAGTGTGAGTGAATTTGAACAAATCATCATGAAACTTCGTTGGAGCATTATGGACAATAACAACTAACTGCAGAGTAAGTTTCATTGCTCTTTATGTAGTATTTCCTAGAAATTTTAGGATCGTATTTTTATCCCATACAAACACTGTAATTTTACTGGATTGGTACTGTGGTACTATCTCAGCCTGGGTTACCTGTGGTTTGAACAGTCTTCCCAGAACACTGTTTTGCTTAGAACTTATCATCAAATTATTAAGTGATTATCTATAAGCAATGCCCCTAATTTTTTTCAATGAGCTTTTTTTAATAACTTACTGGAATAATATTGTTCATTTACCAGCAGAAAACTCAAGCGACCAATGTTTCTGTTGTTTGATGGCCACTGCCAACATTCTTAGCAATGCATTCTGAAAATTTCGTCCAATTTTGTGGCTTGTTGCCGTAGAAAACTCAAACGAAAGAGATTTTCCGTTATTAAAGATATTTTTATAAATAAAAAAAGATTTTAGTTAACAGTGTATAGTCATTGCTGGGTCTCTGAAAACTTGTGTTGAATACCTTTTCAACAAGCTCGGTTGACCGGGCTGGCTCGATTGCCGGGACCAATTTCGCCTTGGATTCATATGAGAAATTTCAGCCCGGTTTCTGAGATGAGGCCAAAGATCATGGGCTCAGTTGCATGAAACCTGCACTTAAGTGCTCACTTAAATAGGTCACTTACGAATCTGTTATGAGTACACTTACATGTGTTGCATGGAACGCACTTAGCACTCTCGTAAGTTCCTGTTTTACGTAGTGACTTACGGGCTCACTTAAGGGCACACGTAACTTTGATATAGTACTTTATTAGAAGGACTCATTCTATTTTTTAAAGCTAACCATTGGTGAATGTTAAGAAAATGTCTGGTCGTTTCGAACACTTTTTTACGTCTCTCGTTGAAATAAAATTGGCATGCAATCGTTGTCTTACTTCAATATCTACTGAACACGATTGTTCTTCTTTTTTCTCAAAGAAGTCTTTAAAGTGTACATCGGAGGTTAATAAAGTGCATAAGAACAAATTACGTAAAGAAAAGGCCTTTTCTTTCACTTGTCAGTTTGTGAAATAGATCTTTTTAATTTTAGTAAAAACAGTAAGGATACGGGACCTACATAGGTCCCGTAAATTTACATGCTATTTTTCCCGTAAAAAAAGTTTTATGCAACACCCGCAATTTCTATTGCATAAACGACACTTAATTGAACATTTACGAAAATCGTAAGTGCAACCACTTAGATGAATTCCCTAAGTGGACCACTTAAGGTACAGTAATGCAACTCACTTACGTTAGGAGTGCACGTACGTATACCCGTAATTGTTACGGGTGTTTTATTCGTTTGTTTTCGAGAAATTATTTTGAATTTACCACGCTTTGTTGGAATACGTGCTTAGTAATAGTGGGCGGTAACCTTCCAGTCGTGTAGCCTTCGTAGGATGAGCTTTTCAGAGCATGAGCCATGGATCCTACCCAGATTTCCTGCCGAGTTTTTTTCCTTACTACAGTTTTTTCCGGCAGGTTTTTTCTGGCCTCCGTTCTGACAGATTCTTTGCGAACTGTCGCTCAGCTCTGTTCTAGTTTATCCAACCAACCATATATTTGAATGTAGTAGAAGTTGTCGTGGCGTATTGCCTGTTTTCAGAGTCACGCCATTCAAAATAGATCAAAATCAAAATCAAAACCGTTCAATAGATAAAGTACGGAATCTGGGAAATGAAAGGAGGTAAATATACAAAGACCCTTGCCAAGTTCAGTCCAGAAGAATATTCTGTTTACGAGATATACGAAGAAATTTTTTAGCCAAATTTATAGAGATTTGTATGGAGACGCCATGCTGGTGCCCACCTGGATGGGCACCGACATTGTGGACGGAAACCAACAAAGCAAAAAGATAGAAAAATTCCCCGAAATACGTCACTTTTTTAACCTACATGAAAGCTCTCTCGGCCGTCACGCAAAAGCTTAGAAATTCAAGCGTACTCTATCAGAAAACCAAGAACCCTTTTGAAGCAAAAATTTGTATGAAAATAAGTTTTCAGCTGCTCTAATACATCATGATAGTAAAATTCCAGTAGGATCGATAGTTTGTAGTTTGAATTTTATTTTAGTGACGTCATATGAAAACCAACAATGCTGAGTATCTTCGAGGTGTATGAGTACCGAATCAGAAATATGGAAGACGAGGAACTCGGCATGACTTTTGTGAATGTGCTGCCACTCAGTTATCATACAGTACTAATTTATTCACTTATTGGTTGATTGACTGATTCATTCTTTCATTTATGATAGTTATCTTAGCATGGAGAGGACAAAACAGTAGCCGAGCAGTAATTAAAACGCCCGAGGACATTACCTCAAAACCGATCCTTCAAGCAGTTTTTCTCGGCCAAACATTAATATGTATCTCCAATTCAAAGGGGACAGACAGCAAATTGTTGTTGCTCGATATATCTATTTGTCGTAACTTGTGACGCAAACAAATTTTAAAAGCAAATACGAAGAAGGGTTTTGACTAGGCAAAAATATAATGTGAATTGCTGAGAATACATATCATACATATCTCCGTATTTTGCAGAATACCAGTTGTATTAGAAAGCCGCAGATCATCTCAGCGGGGATGCACACCCCGGTACCCTTCCCCTAGATCCAACCCTACACAGTGATCTTTTTGTTTGTAACAATATAATGTTTTTGAGCTAAAGGTGACCTGGTGTTTTATTGGTTTTTGTATAATAAAATTGTTTACTTTTCCATTCAGGCATTTTTTTATGTTGTCGAAATTGTTGGATCAATAATTGAACAATATTGTTATTACTAATATGCTAAGCCAAAGTTAAATATAACGCCAGAAGATAAACCTTCCAATCTAACTCGGAGCCCCCGGAAAAAAGACCTCTAGAAGCCACCCTCCACACCCTCGAAAATGCCTTCTCTTGGACCCCCTTCCCCTCAGAACTTCTGTTGCTTTCCGTTGGAGCGGGGGGGGGGGGGGGGTGGGGGGTCGGGTGTGGAGACACTGCACAATAACTTTAAACACCCCTAAATAAGACTCAGCCAAACACGATCCTTTCAATACACGAGAAGTGTTCAACAAGCTTGGGCGGGGAATCCCACATGAAAGTGACGGGGATGCTCAACGTCTCGCGTAGGGGTGTAAATTGCAGATTTTGGTCTCAGTTAGGGTGTTGGGGCCAGAAAGTCACTATCATTATTTGCCCATTCAGGTATCGCTTAGGGCTTTGAATAAATGAATTTACAAAAAAATGCCGTGACACTGACCAGACAGAAATCTTCTTTAGGGGGAATCTAAACGAGCGGAAAAAAAATCGGCGCGAAATTTTTTTTTTTCCGCCCGTTTAGACTTAGGTTCTCTCGCCTTCCCTCCGAGGACTGTGGGGTACTGCCCAAGTAGCTTTTTGATGTAACGTATATAAAGAGATCCTTAGAAGCTGGAAAGCCGCTGAAACACGGTACCGTTTATTCGTAAATATCTCACCTTCCCGCCGATTTCCGCTATTTCGTGACTGTCCCAATCCTCTAGTCAATCTTTCTTTTTGGCGTACCTTTTCCTGTTTCAATGGCTGTTTTTGGGCAGCTGGGTGATGAAAAATCACACGTAAGAGAGAAGATAACTTTCTTATTCAATAACGATCTGCTAAGCGATGTCAGCTTCGTCATACGATCGCCATGCGGCGAAAACAATGCAAAAAGATCCAAGATGGTGATTCCAGCGCACAAGTTTATGTTGTCCATCTACAGTCCTGTTTTTTACGCCATGTTCTGTGGAGAAATGGCCGAGAAGTCGGACACTATTGATCTACCCGACTGTGAATACGAGGGAATGTTGGAAATGTTGCGATACATGTACAGCAACGAGGTGGAGTTGAACGAAAGCAATGTGTTGCAAGTGTTATATGTGGCCAAGAAGTATATCCTGCCCTCGCTTGCCGAAAAATGCGTCGTATTCTTAATGAGGAATTTAGATCTTGCCAACGTACTCTGTGTTTTGTCTCACGCTCAAAAGTATGACGAGAAGAATCTTGTGGATCGCTGCTGGGAAATGATTGAAAGCCAAACTGAAGAAGTTGTAAAGTTGGAAGAATTCGCGACAATTGACAGGTCTTTGCTCGAAGCCATAGTCAAGAGAGCCACATTGACAATCTCAGAGGTAGAGCTCTTCAGAGCTGTTGATTTGTGGGCCACAGAAGAATGTGAAAGGCAAGGAGTTCTGGCAAGTGGTAAAGTTAAGCGAAGAATTCTTGGAGAGCAAATTGTAAAAAACATTCATTTCCCAGTAATGGAGGAGAAAGATTTTACAAGCACTGTGATTGACTCAAATATCCTTACTGAGACAGAAGTAAAAGAATTGATGAAGAATTTCAATGGCACGTTATCAAAATCTGCAGGTTTTCCTGAAGATAGGCGAGTAGGTTTCAGCTGGTCATGCTGCAGATTTACATGGTTTTGGCCCTGCTATTGTGATCCAGAAGACCCGTGGTTTGATGAGAGAGATCCCCCATCTCTTGATGCCATTGTTCTGCAGGTAGACAAGGATATTATGCTTCATGGGATTCGATTTCTTGGTTGTCTACATAACAGGGACTATCTGATTTCTTTAAAAATCATGGATGTGGAAAATCATACAAATTTGGTTGCTTTAAAAGATGAGTCTTTTTCTTCTGTCCCATTGCCGTGCAGAGAAGAAGAAGTTGATGTTTACGATGTCATCTTTGATCCAGTTTTTTTGAGGAAGAATGCAGACTATGTTGTTAGAAGTTTAAGGCGTGGACCAGGCACTTGCATTGGGCTTGATGGGGTTAACACCATGCAAAGTCTTGGTGTGACTTTCAGTTTTAAAGGCTATAGGTCAAAGAGCAGGCAGAATGTTACAGCTGTTCGGTTTGGTCAGTTTGCTTGCTTCTTTTTTAAGCCATTATAAAATTAATAAGAATTTTTATGTAAGGCTTGATAGTGGAAAGGCCTGTTGAAAAACTTTCTTCAACACTTGTTCAACCAAACGTTAAGTTTATAGGCAAGAGAGGGCAACCTGCCAAATCAACTGAAAGAAGTGATCGATCATCAGAAATAAATTGATCATTGGAAAAAATCTCTTTGAACGAGTTTTATTTCTTTTTTTATTTCTTTGTTTAAGTCAGGGTACATGCGATGCAAACGTTCTGAGTGTTTTTGACTACTGATCTCAAAAAGTGTGTGTTCTGTGCTTCCAGGTGATTAAATTCTCTTTCTTCTCTAATTATGAGATGATTTAAAGACCATACGCAAGTGTTTGATATGTTCATTTGCCTACAAAAAAAATCGTTTTTTGCAATAACTGATGAAACATGCTACATATCTGATTATCGCCTTACTTAAAGTTTTTGTTCAATGATCAATTTATTAGACTTGATGATCAGCACACCACTACCTGAAAGTCATTTCACCTAAAGTTATGTTGTGTGGAATTTTATCAGGTTTCATACACAGGAATAGAGTTGAATAATTAATAGTATTTGTAATGTTTAAGCCAAGGTGCGACAGAACAAGCATGATAAATATGTAATATATCTTGTTTTTTAAGCTACGATGCGATAAAAAAAGAGCACAGTATAAATGCAGAATACGTTTCGTGTTTACAGTAAGTAGCGACCTCCTTTAATTTACTGACATTCTTCCATGCAGATATTAACCAATTAGAAGTCGAGGACAGTTTCCAGCTGGCTTCTGATTGGATCAATCCGACCAAAGAATGTGAATAAATCAAAAGTGGTCACATTTTCAGGCTCCTTGCTATAAGCTAAGATGAGGTGAAACAACTGCGACAGATGTATAATACAGTGTTAGGATGTTATTGGGCTTGATAAGATTTTGAGTGACTTTACTATTAGTATGAGTTGACAACTTTCGGGCGACTTGATAGTAAACCCAGGAGAAAGACATTCGTATTTGGCAGTTAGAGTATCCAAGAACCAAACAGTTTACGTTTGCACAACACTTGTTGAATATTATGTGAAGTGCTGATGCTGGGCCGAAGTTTTATAGCACTGTTACAGCCTTACAGAACACTGTTTTACTTAGAACTTCTCTTTGAATCATTAACTGATTATTTATGGGCAAATGCTCTTTATTGAGCCTTATTTAAAAATGTACTAGTAATTGTTCATTTACTAGTAGAAAACACAAGCGACCAGAATTGATGCTAGAAAAAATGTTTCTGTTGTTTTATGGCCAATGCCCACATTCTTAGCAATGCGTTCTGAAAATTTTGTTTGATTTTGTGGCTTTTTACCATAGAAAACTCAAACAAAGGAGACTTTCTGTGATTAAATATTTTTTTTTATAAATGAAAAAAGATTTTTAGATCACAGTGTATAGTCATTGCTGGTTCTCTGAAAACTTGTGCTGAATACCTTTTTTAATTTTTGGCAATAAATGTTTACTTTTTCTAGTATTTTAATCACTCTATAATGACAATCATACTTACCTGTAATTGCAATTAATGCCGTGTCCATTTATATATACAGCAAAACGTGATTCATATTATTGCAAAAAGCCTTCGACCCTTGCGGGGACCAATTTTGCCTTGGGTTCATATGAGAAATTTAGGCCCGCTTTCCAAGATGAAAAAAGGGCAAAGATCCTGGGGACGAGTTCTAGTACGAAATTCGAGAAAGAAAGCAAGAAGGCGAAATACAGCAGGCAATGCTAGACGATGCAATCCAGGTCGCCATAATTCATCAAGGTAACCGGGCTGAAATGTTCATATCGGAAAATTTTCAGCCCGCTTACCGCGATCCCGGTTGGAAAAACCGAGGTCTCGGGAACCGAGCAAGCCCGCCCTGTCATACGAACACATCGAAAATTTCACAAAGGATTTAGAGGCACGGCGAGATCTCTGAAACCGGGTTCATGTGAAGAGGCGTTATTAAAGTAAAGGGGTGGCTGAAAAAACAAATTCTCCAATTGACTTGTGATTGACCCGAAGATTCTCCTTGGTTTTCTTGCAAAAGCTAAAAAGGGAGAAGAGTCCATCTGAACGAAATGATCAACACTCGGGCAACACTCCTCCTCAGGCACTTCATGGGACAGCGCGAAACGCGAGTGACTGTTGACCAGGCGCAAGGAACCATGGGAAGGAGGAAGAGAAGACGCGCTTGTTTTTAGGCTCCTTCCCGCCTTCCTTTGCGCGTCATTTTTCATTGAGTTAGAGAGAGGCGTCTGGGTACGAGGCAGACTCAGGCAAGTTTCTGGGCTCTCTCTCTTGTCTCGACCGCGTGAAAACTAAGACATGGACTCCCTTCATATCATTTTCAGTGACGTCATGGCTTATAGTAGCTTCGAAGTCAGTATTACCGGTACAACTGAAAAGCCTAGGGTTGGTTTAGATGGCTTTAGGGTAGGAATAGTCTCTCTCCTTTGCCCCCATGGTTTATACGAAGACGATTCCAAAAAGAAGGACATCATATCAAGAAAGAGACACCCTATAGTTAGGAACACAATTGGATTTGCAGTTACGTCTCAATTCGAATAAGGGTCATCTTTCTTTTCACCTGAATCACTGAGGACAGGAACATTAATGCGACCACTATTGGGCCATAAAATCCTGGTCGTAATAGCTAGGTGGTCGCATCAACCGGCTCTTCAAAATACTAAAATGACTAATAATAATGATAATAATAATAATTATAATAATAATAATAATAATAACGCGAATATTTATACAGGATAACCTATCAGTTCTAATAAAAAGAACTGTTATCAAAAGGGTCCTGTAATCATCTCATAAATAGCTAAAAAATAAAGAAGAAAATCGAAAGAGGAAAATAAAATAAAATAACATTAAGAAATCTAAGATTCAAAAATCAAAATCTGTAAAAATTGTTGACTTATAAGACTGAAAAGAGTTGTGAGTATGGAATGCTATTGAAAAAGCTCTTTTAAATTACTCTTAAAAAGAAACCTAGAATTTAAATTTCTTAAATGCCGAGGTAAGGTATTGTAAACTAGATCCCCTTGAAAGGCAAAACTTCTCCGTCCAAATTCTAATTTGGCTTTGGGAAGTTTGAGTGAACACCCATTATTTCTAGTGTTAATGTTGTCTTCAATTTTTGTAAAATATCCTTTAAAAGGGGTACAGACGTTATCCTGAAGACAACCAAACACAAGCTGGCAGGACTGTCTCTATGTTTTTTACGTTTGGGTCGAAAGAGTTTGGTCATTATAACGAGGTGGTCGTATAAACGAACTGATCATAAGGCGGAGTTCCACTTTATCACCCTCCCTACCCCCGAGACTACAATAATGCCAAAAAGTCAACTGCAATTTTTCAGTATATTTATTTGGAATAGACTCTTAGGTGCTATGACACTTGTGGTTAAACATTATTTCTTAATAATTGAGTGCAACTTTTCTTACTCCCGAACGATCCTAAGGTACACTTCATCATGTCATTAACTTTAATACCGGTAACCATGGCAACCACCATTAGAGCTACTATTTAAACATCAGGCCAGCCAGAAGGACCTGTTGGGCCGGGATTAAGCCTGCACTCACCAACGAGATCTTCTAAGATGTCCCAATTTAAGATACCGCATCCCTCTTTCTTGTTTCCCCACCGGCCTTGAAACCCCAGGAACTTAAATTCCCCGCTGTATTGACCAGTAGAATCGTACTGGACAGGCTTCAAATTTTTCCATGTGTACCAACTGATACCGCTGCTGGCCTCATCTATAAGGGTGTCTTGGTTTGGAAGCGTCATGTAAACGTGTCGTCCAGTATCCGGCCACATCCCATGTGAGCCCGCGGCGCAGTAGACTATTGCGTGAGTACCACCATACATGCCTAGCGTTTTACTCCCCTTCTTGAACTGACCGCCTTGCCAGAGAAACTCGCCTCCAAACTGTTTTGTAACTGCGCTGCCATGCATCGCCAGGTAAATGGAGTAGATCTGGTAGTCAGTGTTGACTTTTCGGAAACGAACATAAACTTTCTCCCAGTCTCCAACGTGGTGCCCAAATGTTGAATATCCTCCAATGCAACCTGATGGACAAGGACACCAGCCCCAAATCTTCGAGCATGGCGGGCATCCACTATAAAGTCCAACGCAGACCCGCTTCCCGCGGTTGTACGGGAAGAACATCCTGTAGGCGATTTCCAAGAAATTGTTATGCTCTCGATAAATGACGTATGTTGGCACGGCATTATTTGGGCTACTTGGGTCTTGACCACGAAGAACAGCAGGCTCGGTGCAGGAAGGGCAACTAATTTCATCTTTGGTAACGATGAAACTGTTGCTGTTGCACCTCTCGAGGGTCGAGCTTGTCAGCCCGCTAGTGCACCCTTCCAGCTTACAATGAGACAAGAAGTAGTCAACACTTGATGGTTTCCAAGGCTCATTCTGTGCAAGCTTTACCAACGGAGCCCATTTGTCAATCAGTTCACCTATCTTGCTCGGTACGCCAGGGTAGGCACAGACGGTTGTAGCCAGTGCAAGGAAAAGAGCAGCAACATTCATGACTATCATCATACCTGGAGAGATAATTTTAAGTAAACCACTTAAACGTCTGCGATTATCGACTCATTACAATGAATCATAGAAACGTTTTTTATCCTCGGACATAGAAATCAGGGAAGGGGGGAGTTAGGGAGCTGAATGCACCCCGTAAGGTTTTTTTCTAGGATTCTTTCAAAACGATTTTGAACAAAAGCCGCTTGTTTAGTATAGTTACCGTGTCGGAACTGCGTTTCAGGTCGGCTTTTTATCGTCGAAACCTTGCTATCCCCCTCCCCTTGAAATCTACCTTTGAATTCATTTACTCCGAGGCAAACCTACAATTTTTTTGGCACTTTCTCCACCGATGGATCAAAGCCTTGTTTTGAAGATTATTTGAGTCGCACTTTAAAACATCGAGGAGAGAGTTAACCCTTTTTTGACGGCCGGCGAGACGGAGCGAAAAATATCATTTTTCACTAATTCCTCGTCTTTGCTCCAACCTTTGCATTAGTTTTCCACTAATTAGCATAAGAATGGCTGAAAACGTGTTTTGCAAGAAAAAAGGCATATTTTCCGACTAACCTGGCGTAATTAAACAGCTTTTTTGTTTTGCATGCATGCGCAAAAGCCAAAATTTTTTCGGTGTCGTTTTTTTTCCCCTTCTTTATTGGCGGTTTGGTTGCCCACTTTATCGTCTTTCTTTTGCATGGAATTGTGCGTGGCTAACGTTTTAGGAAAGGGACAAATTTAATATTCAACGAGTAGTATGTAAACAGCGAAATTGCATTTTTCCGCCAAAATGTTACTTTTTTGTGAGAGTAACTCTGTCAGGATTAGTCAGAATCATCCAAAACAAGGTATCACTGGAATGATCTATCTTTGCTGACCTTGTTGCTTATCGATTTATTAACTTCAACTAAAAGCTACATGGGTCCAGGGAGGAGTGTATACATTGTTCTATATGGATCGTACACGACCCTTGGCCGTCCGAAAGGGTTAAAACAAATTGTTTTGTCATCTTTTGTAGTCTTTGATTCAGTGAAATAAGCTCTCAAACAAAATAGCTCAAAATGATGAAAAAGCACCAGAATTAAGAATGCAAAAATGACTGGGGAGTTTTCATCAGCTAGATTTGCAAACACGCCACAGTGCCTGAAACTTAATCAATTTTTCGTCATTTGAATAATTAATGAGTCTACCCAAGAGAGGATAAAGGGGACAGAGAAGGCATCCCCCATACACACCCTATTCCATAGCTAATTCGTCTCGAGTTATTCTTAGAATCGGGATAAAGCTACTTTGCGCGCTGCGTGGATGTTTCTTGGAGGTTTCGCATGACTAAACGCCGTGCAAAACATGTCCAGCGAAAGGCAATGAAAGCGTAAAGAGATCGAGAGCATTTATGAATATTGAAGCGAAATGAGTCGGCGCTCACCTGGGAAAAAGAAATCGCTGGACTCTTTGACAAACCGTGAAATCAGTTTAACTCGAAGTTGTCGTAACCTCAGCGCTTTAATAAAATGAGAAATTTCGCCAGTATATTGAAACCGTTCGTTTGTACAATAAAGCAAGTGGGACGCCAAGTGTTATTTTTGTTGAATTATAAAAGACTAATAAAGGAATAAATATCAAACCAGAAATTGCTCTCTTCAAAGTGTAAATTATAAATGATCCTGAGAGAATATTCAGTGTGTTAAGGATTTCCCTGCTGTACTGTTAGCTCTATACAAGAGAGAAAGGGCGATTCTTTTTCAATTTCCGTTTCGCTGACACAGCTTTAGCAGAAATCTCTCCCTTTAGTCGTTTTTGTCGACAAAGCAAATAGCAATATCGCTCTCCGCGTCTTCCGCCATTTTTTTCTGCGTCAATTTGTGAAGGACGAGTGGCTCTGAGCTGGGGTCATCTACGCGGAACACATTCGCGCTATATGATTGGCTGTTGTCTAATCCCCTTTGGGATCTATGGTCTTGAAAATAACTCGAGACGAATTACCTATGGAATAGGGTGTGTATGGGGGATGCCTTCTCTGTCCCCTTTATCCTCTCTTGGTGTACCCTATTTAATAAAAGTGATGAAAGGCTCTGAGAACTCGTTTAAGACATAAAACTTTAAAAAAATCACTCTGTAAGTAACACGTTAGTTGCAACTAGCTCAGTCGATCAGGCTCGGAAAAAGAACTCTACCCGACATGAGAGGACTGGAAGTTTTAGGGAAAATTTCTGAGGGAGATATCTAATGAAAAATAAATAACGGACTTCTTTATTCTTGATCCGTGTTCATGATAATTTAGCAATGAATCAAAGTAGTCACTGTCGTGCACAGGGAAGATGATGATGACGTGTACGTGCAGATATATGTTGTTATAACATTTTTACTGAGAGACTATGAGGACCAAATCGTATGATGCGACCATGCATTGAAAAGATTTTTTTGCTGAATCTTGGGTCTCGGCTGTCTCTTTGAAGCAATAGATTTAAGGCTACAGAAACTAAAACTATCTCCTGTGAGAACAGCTGACGGAATCTTTTGTTCTGCTTATACATAGAAAGAGAAATGAAACTGATAGCATCCCAGATATCTTCCTTGATGTCCTGACTCCATCATCGCGTATACACAAGTATACTACAAGATTTGTCAGTAAACTGAATTATTTTAGGCCAAGAGTATCTAACAACTTAGGTAAGGTGTCCTTTAAATTCTCCGCTTTTGGCCTCAAGTGTCTGCCACGTGATAAGTTTAAGAGAGAATGGAAGTCCTATCTTCTAATCAATCTTAATACTTAGTGTATAAGTACGACTGTATCAGAAGAATTAAGCTGTTAACCTGTATGGAAAAATCATCTCTTCCAGAGCTCTTTCTCAACTGCTTACCTGGTTTAATAATCTAAAATTTTAAACTTTAGATCTTCACTGATCTAGTGTCTTCTCTTTTCAATTCTTGACTCAGTTAAGACGAGACCTCTTAAAGGAAGACAGTTACACTAGAAGCCGACACAATACATTGAGTGTGTTTAAAAGTCATTCATCGAACGTAAAGTTAACGCATTTTAGAATTATAATTAAGGCCTTTTAACACTTGTGTTAACACAGCTTTACCTAAGGAAACATATATCAATATCAATTTCAGACAATAAATATTGAGCATGATTACTGTTTTAACAGCCGCTTAAACTCGTGGACCCGATTGAAATTTGCATCGAAATATTTTCAATAGCAACTTCAGCCTATTCCCCAAAAGGTTTTCCCTTGTTCTTCTCGCCCCTGCTACTAGAGCTTTTTACCGGGAACCCCAGGTTTCCCCTCTTTTCAAATGTCAACCTTTCCAAATACCTCTTCGATTCGAAATATGTTAGACGAGGAACCACTTTTGTGAATGTGCTACCACTCAATTATTATACAATATTTATGTACTTATTCATTCATTCATTCATTCATTCATTCATTCATTCATTCATTCATTCATTCAGTCAGTCATTCATAATTATAGTTAATCTTAGCATGGAGTGGACAAAACAGTGGCCGAGCAGAACACGCACCAGAACATTAGAGAGCTTTAGATTTGAGGACGCGTGAACGAGTATGAGATTAAACTTGAAGTTTTTGCGCGTGTTCTCAACAAAAAGGCACCCCGGAAAGCTTTCTTCTTTACTTCTTTTCACCAAAAAGTTAGTACGGTTTCGGGTTACTTATACTGAAGGAGGTAAAGCCCTGTCCCGATAGCAAAATGATAAAACTTCTTACATTTGATAACTTGTTTCCGCCACTACGACATTTTCGCTAAAACTCGTAGTAGAATGACGACGGCTATCACGTTTTTCCCGCCAAAATGACGCTGGTTCACACGCGAGCACTACTTAGTATTGAGAAAATTACGTACTCGTAGTCGCCCTCATCTCAGAAAGCTCTCTATTATCACACACGGAATTAAAAACAACGTACAGAAGTAAACACTACCATATTCAGTTCATACTGAAGAACTGATCCTAGATCAGCCGCTCAAATATAGACAATGCATATTTTATATCTAGCCAGATTTTTGACTACGTTGACTGCCAAACAGACCTCTTAATCCTTCAAGCAGTTTTTCTCGGCCAAAGATTATATTATCTCTAATTCAAAGTGGTTACAGTAAATTGTTGTTGCTCGAAATATCTATATGTCGTAACTGTCCATCAGTAGGATGCCTAAAATGTGTGCACTTCCACAATTGGTTTCGGCTCTATTTAATCCAAGCCAAAATAATAAAATAAAAGTCAGGCACCAGTGCTTTTTCTCCTATCCTTTTTCCTCCCCCTTGTTTTTTCTATTTTTCCTTTGCTTTTCCTTTGCTAGTGTTGTTTTTGAGATTATCGGGCGCCAAAACCCCTGCCTTTTGGCCCTTCACTTTCTAACTCAAGAATGCAAGTGGTTGCAAAGTGTGCTATCTAAGGTCCGTGGGTAAGAAATCGGCTAGACATCATCAGTTAAGCTCGTGAACAGTAGTATGAATTAAACGCAAGGTATGATCCCGAAAATAAGGCCATCCCCCTTTTTTTTTCGTTTAGCGTCGAATTGGGTCGGTCGGTCGAATTAAAAATAAAAGCTAAAAAAAAAGTCACAAGAAGTCTCGGAATAGGAGGCCCCGGTAACCCAGGACGACGTTAAAAGTTAACATTCACATATTTGGATTAACAAAATACACAATATACTGTAAAAAATGTTCATGTCTTTGTTCCTATTTTTCTCTAAGCTGTTACTATGCTCATTTTTCATTATTTCAAGTGAAAAATGGTTCAACTACGTAGTTACATTATTTTTTTTGGAAAAAGCCAAAAATTTGGGTCGGTCGGACGACGCTAAACGGAGAAAAAAAAGAGGATGGCCTTGTAACAACGAATGTAAAGTTCTTTCAGTCTTGGGGCAGACTGAGCAGTTTGTGGGAAAATTAAACTGTGGAATCCTTCACAGTTCGGGAGAAACCACGTTCAAATTTATCAAGTTCATAAAAGATGTTGGCAACTGTCGAGAAAGAACGGCATAATAGTGAGTCCCTGACGAAAATTTAATTTTTTCTGTGAACTCCTGTGCCAGTCACGCCACAGGAGGTCTGTACCATTATTTAAAGGGCGATTTTTGGTGTTCTAATAACACAGGTATAAAGATAAAATCAATTATAATGGCTATATAGTTTTAGTGGTAATCAACGAAACGTATCTCTTATTAAATGTTTTTATTTGCGACAGTACGTGAATTACAAACCTAACGAAAACGTTCGGAATTAATTTGTTTGTTCAGTCTTATTTGGATATTTCCTCTTTTTAATTTTGCTGATAAGATTCTTCAGCTGGAAGTATAGCAAAGACTAGAGTAGCCAAAAAACGCATTCTTCAACTTACAGTTCCTCGATTGTTTTTGGACTGGTTTTCGGCCAAGGTCAGTTTACATAGGAATGGCTAAAATTGATTTTTGCAACATGAAGTGTATATTTTCTAGCTAATTGGATGTAATGAAGCAGCTTGTTTTTCGCGCATGCGCATAGGCCTTTTTTACGGATCTCTTTTGATCTTCCTTTCTCGCTCTCGTTTTGGTTTTTTACCTTTCATTTTATAGCCATATTTGTCGCCCACTCTATCTTCTTTCTTTCGCATGGTTTTCTAGGAGAGTGACAGAATTAATCTGCAAAGAGCAGTACGTAGGCGAATAGCGAAATTGGCAGTGTTTCAAAATGTTACTTGGTTTTTTGCGCGTAATCCTGTCAGGATTGGTCAGAATTTTTGAAAACGAGGTTTCGCAGAAAGATTATCCTTGCTGATGTTGCTGCTTTCCAAATTATTAGCTTAAACTGAATCTAACTGAGTCCAGGAATAAAAATATGCATCAGTCTTTCAAAATGGTCACTAAAACGACCAAAGCGGTAATCACTAATAAGACCTTTTGTTACTGTTTGTTACGTGTTATAAGTGCTTTACAGCACGTTACAAACAGTATATAACAGATACGGTTCTGGAACTATTGTAATTTCTTGCCAAGATATTAAGCACGCAAATGTCGTAAGGAGATTACCTTTGGATGAAATTTTAAAAACGAAATTATGCAATTTGTGACATTTTAATTGAATGTTTACTTAGTAAAGGTGACAGATTCGTGTTTACATTTTCCCACATTGCGATTTTCAGTAGTTAATACTACCCACGATTAAAAAAATGTTCATTACCAGTAAAACTGAATCAACTCATGAAGCACCATTACGAATGGATAGAAATAATAACAAAGAAATTAATTTGGCTAAACGAATTCGATTCAAAACAAAACACTTTTTCTGTAATACGATATTTGAAAGACCATTCCTCACAAACGCAAACACCTTACGTTTTTTAAAATAACGGAGCTTAATATCTTATTTGAACTTTTTAAAAAGTCGTAAGAACAATCAAATTCCTTCTTGCAACTTCTTGTCATAGCAACGCTTTATGAAACAGGATAAAAAAAGAAGAAGAAATGGGAGATAGCAGGTACCGAACCCAGTCCCTTCGGCTCCTAAGGTCACGTGTTACTGCACGTACGAGAACAATAGAAATGACCATTCATTCATTCATTCATTCATTCATTCATTCATTCATTCATTCATTCATTCATTCATTCGTTCGTTCATTCTTACACCGACGATAGCATAGAGCCTTACTGGCTATGAGCCAGTAAGCTCAAAATCGGGATGCTACACAACTAGTGAATATTTAACAATTATTCCTTGAGCCCGAATGGGCTCTTAGTCAATAGCTCATGAGGCCGAAGGCCGAATGGGCTATTGATTTAGAGGCAATGAGGGCGACAGAGATAATTGTTTTAGTAAAATCCAATTAGTTGGTCAAAAATATCAAGACAAAACAACTTAAGGTAGCAAAACGCGATTCAGCTGCCATTGTTTTGGTTTTCAAAGCCGGCGCTTTTCGCTACTAGTAGGCTATAACGTATAGCCTAGTAGTAGGTCGACCAATCAGAACGCAGCATTGATAATAGACCACTAGTTGGATTTTACTAATATAGTTTCTAGCAACGATTGAATTAACTTTCGATTTTGTCTCATCAACCTTTGCCCCTTTTTTCATCTGAAACACTTCTGCTCAAAGGCAGCTTATGACCATGTATGCTCGTACCTTTGTCGTACATGAATTGGCCGCCTACACCTGTGTAAACGTAGGAAGTGTGCCATAATTTCGGTTTGGTCCTTCTACACTGCGTTATAACAGTGGCGGATCCAGCGGATAGCCCCGGGCCCCCTGGCGCCCCCTTATTTTTAGACCAAAGTGGACCAAAACAGCCGAACAAAAATTTTTTTGAGGCCGGGCCCCTGGGGGTCTGGATGACCGCTCCCACCCCCCCCCCCCCCCCCGCCTCTTATCTGAAGGAGGTCTGGATCCGCCACTGTATAAGATATAAATAAAGTTTGCTACCGCGAAGATTTTCACCAACAACAAGTAAAGAGCTTCATTTACGTGTTTTCTATCGTTTGATAACCCAAACCGAACTAGTTCCCCAATCCTACTTGTCAGGAGATATTAAAAAGTGCAAAACCGATTCTGAATACGTGGGAGGAGCGTTGCGTGATCGACGACACAAAGAACATCTGTGAAGCAGACTATCAAGAATACGTTCTAATTCTTTGATATTTTTCTAGCATGAGTAACAATGGCCATCCTAGAGTGTTTTCGTAACTGTGGTAACCAAAGGCTTTTAAGGTGTTAAGGAAATAGAGATCAATAGATGTCGATATTTTGCGGTGAAATCTAGCTGAGTACACTTTTGACGCGAACGGTTAGGGAAAGTCCGTCAACGCAGCCAGAAAGAAGGCCTTTAAATTAGTAAGATTACCAAGTTTGAATGTGATATGTCTTAAGTGAGCGAAGATAAAATTTACAGACGTTTGTATTGTAAGGGGCAACTGGGCAAGGCCCACACCATATAAACGTCTGTAAAACGTCTATAAACGTCTGTAAATATCTTCCTTAGTTTTCAACAAATCACTTTCAAACTTGGCAAACTTACTAATTTAAAGGTGGTCTTTGTAGCGGAGTTGCTGGACATTTCCTAACTGGTCCATGTCAAAAGTTGAAAATGCCGCGGAAGGGTCTTGGGTAAACCTTAATTCGAATCAAGCAGTTAATTAACTTAAAAAATGCTTCGGCTTTTAAAGCCTTAAAATTTAGTGCTAGTCCAATAATCTTGCGGCTTTTTCTTGTAAATCGACATTTGGGAAAAAAAGTGTCAAATGCTTGGACAAATTTTGTATTTTAAAAAAAAGGATCTGGAAGTCCGGGGTTCAAGCCTCGCCCGTCGCGTTGTTTCCTAAGACAAGGAACTTTACTCCACTTTGTCTCTCTTTACCCAGGTGTATAAACGGGTACCGGCGACATACTGCTGGGAAGTAACCCTGCGATGGACTAGCTTGCCTTCCAGCGGGAGCAATACTCTTAGGCATGTTTCATGTTAAGGAAACCGGGATAAGCTCCGGTCGTTTGGACCTTTGGATCGTGTGCGCTTTAACCTTTACCCTTACCTATATATCGTTTAATAACAAAAGCCTAATTAACTTCGCGCTATGTTCGCTCAAATATTTTACTTTTTTTATTTGCTGAGTGTTTAGCTTTCGAAAAACACGATATTCTAATGCATAATATTCTATTAGATACTGAGTACAATGTTTCTTATTCCAGAACGATCCTAGTTTGCAATTCATCTAGTCTTTAAACTGTTACTTGTAACTATGGCAACCACTCTGACAGCTCCAATCTTTTTATCCAAACTGAGGGAAGCGGGAAGGACCTCGTGGACCGTCGTCAAGCATACATGTCTTTAGGATCTTTTTGATGAAGCCCCCTAGGCCGCAACCTCTCTTTCTGTTTCCCCAATGGCCTTGGAACCCAATGAACTTAAACTCGCCGCCGTATTTGCCATTAGGATCGTACCGAACGGGCTTCAATTTATTCCACGTGTGCCAGCTTGTACCACTACTGCACTCATCCTGCAGCCACTGCCCTGTAACTGGAATTTTCTTGTACTTGTGTTTTCCAGAACTCGGCCAGATTCCGTGTGAACCCTTGGCACTGTAGACTATTGCATGAGTACCGTCATACATACCCAGCGTTCTACTCCCCTTCTTGAACTTACCACCTTGCCAGAGGAACTCACCAACATACTTCTTCGTAATTTTTTGGCTGTGGGTCGACAGATAGATGGAGTAGATTTGGTAGTCGGTGTTGACTTTTCGAAAACGAACTATCACTTTCTCCCAGTCTCCAACGTGGTGCCCAAATGTTGAATATCCTCCAACGCAACGACCCCACACAAGGCGCCCAATGCAGGCCCGCTTCCCGCGATTGTACGGAAAGAACAACCAGTAGGCGATATCCAAGAAATTGTTTTGCTCTCGATAGATGACGTACACTGGCACGCCACTCGGATCTTGACCCCGAAACACAGTTGGGTCAGTGCAGGAAGGGCAGCTAATACTCTGTTTGGTGGTGAGGTAACTGTTTCCATTGCATCTCTGGAGGTTGTAGACTGTTAAGCGCGTGGGCTTTGGTTGGCTACTGCACCCTTCCATCTTAGTTTGTCCCAAGAAGTAGTCAACACTAGATGGCCGAAACTCCTCTTTCTCAGCAAGTTTTACCAACGGAGCCCAATTGTATATCAGCTCAGCTATCTTGCTTGGAACGCCGGGATAGGCACAAAAACTCGTGGAAAGTGTGAGGAGAAGGACAGCAAACTGTTTGATTGGCATTGTGTAGCTATAAAAGTAAATTAAAAGCAAACAAATCATCGCTTGAACGAAAGAGCTTTCATTAGTGACTCTCGTATTTGCGCTTTCAACTTTACCATATTCCCTGTTAACCTGTAAATTTTATTATAAAATATTCATTTAAAATATTTCATCGTTTTGATTGACTTTGACCCCCCCGGCTAATTCTTGTGACGGACGCTTTTTCCACCCTGAAACGAATTTAAGGCTCAACTGGAACTCGGTGCTAAACTCTCGATAAAACTGGGGACACCAGACTCAAATCATGTGGCAACTCGCTTCCGGAGGAGAGTCGTCACTTTTCTGTAGGGCCGGGATCAACCGCTAACTGGTAAAGCAGTAGATTAAACAGGACTAAGCTTCGGTTCCAAGCTGTTCCAACAACTTTTCATTCTTTAGTGGATCAAATGGCAATAAGTCTGACAGTACACGGCGAAAAAAAAAAAACCATCTGTTTCAAAAAATTGCAAGACAGCAAAGCCTTTCATATTCAAAATTCACCTCTTGCCTCTATTTAACTAACAACTTAATGAAAAATATATTCGCAAATAAATATAGCTAAATTGCTCTTAAAACGAGGTACAACTATACGAAAGGCGTTACTATGAATAGTTGTCATCTGGTTGTAAGATCACTAAACATGGACTAAAGTTAAATAACCATCAGACATTAATTATTCTTATAAAGATCAACATTGAAATAAAATGTGTACAGTTGAAAAGATTAACTGGCAATTAGTTTTGTTTGTTAAGGAACACCATTATTCAGAAATTAAAATTTATCATTCTTTTAAAGTTCAACATTGAAATAAATGTGTACAGTTGAAAAGACTAACTGGCAATTTTAGTTTTGTTTGTTAAGGAACACTGTTGACTTTTCTACGATTATTAATTAGCGAACACAAAGCAAATTAAACAAAAGACCGTGATAAAATGGCATAAAACATCGATATCTTAACGCAAATTCAGCTTAATTACGGCTAAAACAAATTCAAAGCAAATATTTTAAAGCTAGATATGAAATTCGAGGCAAACAAAGAATACATTGAAAAATCTCTCATTACCGCATTCCTCTCACCTTACTAAATTTCGACGTCCTCTTGAAAGTGCTGAATTATAAAATACGTATAACGCTTGCACACTGAAAAAGGGCACTGATGAAGAATAGCTTCAATTTCGTATTAAACTGATGAATCAATGATAGAACTGTGAACTTTGATCTCACTTTGATCTGTCACAATTTGCTTGTATACTTTGTCTCTCCAAGATATATCTTTGAGGCACAACTTGAAATTAGCTGGTTAGACTAAACGGTACTTAAACATCAATGAGTGTCATGACAATTGCAATTCTATGTATGAATTCTTTTTCGTGTTTCGTCTGCGAACTATGTGAACTATAACCTGATTACCTGGAACGGTGTTTTTTTCTACACTTATCCCTTATACTTAACATTGATCTATCAGGGCTGAAATAACGTTCCTTGAGTGTGGCGGAAGCTGCTTCAAAAGTATGGAATAGTCATTCCTTTATCTCTCTCTGAACAGGTGCTTATGTCGCTGTGCAATGGATTCACGTAGGACCTCTTTTGGGACGAGAATTCGATCGAGCTTTAGTCTGCTTTGGGAAACTTCATAACCCATGTTAATGCTAGAAAATTGGCACCACGTATACTTGTCATAGGTAGAAACTGTTTAATAATTCTCTTGTTTGACAGGCTGAGGCGGGTCTCTCATTGTCTAAGATTTGTGACGTTAGGTTTTTTGGGTGTTCTTTGTCTTTAACTCTCACGAAATGCGCGGCGTTGCGCTGGATAAATAGACAGATAATCGATGGGATAATTAGAATAACTCAAGCTCGGTAATGAACACATTGCTGGGCTGCGCGGCCAACGTGACAAACAATGCCAGAGGTACAGGGTCGTTAGTAACTTGTCCGTAGAGCAAAGTAGACATCAACAGAACTGGAACTCTTCAAATATGTTATATCTTCTCACGTAGTTAGCTCGTTGACAACTCAGGTAATTCAGCATGGGTCACTTCTCTTGGCCTGACGTAATTCAGCTCTGTTGGTTCGATCGAGGTAAATCGCAGAGAACGTACAAGCTCGCTTATATGGGGTCTAGACATGCTAAAATAATACTGTTCAAATGTTATGTTCGGCAAGTTCATCCAACCCTGTGTTTGGCCTTGATGAGTGGAAGGGTAACTACCGTTCACTCGTACTCGTTACGAAGCTGCCGGAACTATGATAACAAAATGTGTAAGACAAAAAGATTGTCAGAATTTGTATCTGTGAGCTATTTAAACTTTTTGTCCTAAGATAAATGTTAATTATGTGTAATTTGCGCACGATCCTGTTATCCAGCTCTTAGCTGCCAGGAGTTATGAATAAACCACTCTACTCTACTCTTCTTTAACTAAAATTACATTCACAGCAGAACATACAACTTATATCCTCGTAGTTAAAAACGAATGTGATATGTCTTAAGTGAGCAAAGATTTAGCTTCGCAAAGTTTAGAAAATTCACAGACGTTCTTATGGTGAGGGGCAACTGGGAAAGGCCCACACCTGAAACGTCTGTAAAATTTCGCGACGTCTTTGAGGAACTATATATTCGTTAGTTTTCAAGAAATCACTTCAAACTTGGCAATCTTACTAATTTAAAGGAGCTCTTTGATTTGATGGATTTTTCCTAACTGGTCCTTGTCAAAAGTTGAAAATATCGTGTAAGGGTTTATTTGGGTAAACCTTAATTCGAATCAAGCCGTTAGCTTAAAAAGCGTTTTTCGTAGTCAAGATCCAAATGTGGTGCCAGTGTACGTCCTCAATGGAGAGCAAAACAATTTCTTGGATATCGCCTACTGGCTGTTTTTTCCGTACAATCGCGGGAAGCGGGCCTGCATTGGGCTTTTTCTGTAGGGTCGTTGCTTTGGGAGATATTCAACATTTTGGACACCAGGTTGGAGACAGGGAGAAAGTGATAGTTCGTTTTCGAAAAGTCAACACCAACTACAAATCTACTCCATCCATCTGTCCACTCACAACCAAGAAATAGCAAATAAGTATGTTGGTGAGTTTCTTTGGCAAGGTTGTATGTTCAAGAAGGGGAGTAGAACGCTGGGTATCAGTATGGCCGTACTCATGCAATAGTCTACTGCGCCTAAGGTTCACATGGGTTTTGGCCGAATCCTAGAAAACACTAGTACAAGAAAATTCCAGTTTTTGGGCAGTGGCTGGAGGATGAATGCAGCAGTGGTACAAGTTGGCACACGTAGAATAGATTGAAGCCCGTTCGGTACTATCCTAATGGCGGTTCAAAGGCCATTGGGGAAACAGAAAGAGTGGATGCGACATCATTGAAAAAATCCTAAAGACGCGTATGCTTGCCGACGGTCCAGGAGGTCCTTCCCGCTTCCCTCAGTTTGAATAAAAAGATTGGAGCTGTCAAAGTGGTTGCCATGGTTACTAGTACAAGTAACAGTTTAAAGAATAGATGAAGTGCAAACTAGGATCGTTCCGGAACAATAAAAACTGTACTCAAAAATATTAACGTTTGAGTTTGAAGATTTTTGGGAAATGTTAAGGGCTACAATTCGCTATTTTTTGTCGGAAATTTAGTATGAACAAGCGAGAGCCTCTCATTATTCAGGGGTATTGTCTCCAAGTTTCATTTTCAGTTCGTCACGCTTTCCTGCCCCTGGGGAGGAATGTGTGACGTTGGTCTGTGTCCAGATACTAACCAGGAAGCATTGCGCGCGCTGCATGTTGACCTCCTCGTGAATCGATGATATACAACTTGTCCTCAAGTAGAGCTGCACCGACCTTTTTTGAGAGCTTAAACTTGGAAACTGTATTTGTTTGGTTGCTGAGGCTCGCTGCAGATGCACCATTCACAAGCAGGCTTGAGTTGACTGGTGATAGTCTTTTGAACACTGTCCCTAGATCACTGGACAAAAGCTTGACCCCTCGAGAAGCTGGGTTTCGCTCGCTGGTCGTTCAACTGGAGAGTGCTAAAGCTCTCTTCTACTGGGAGTTCTGCAAAAATTAAAGCGAACCCATCGCTTTTAAATTGAATTGTTTATTGTACATGTCATAGATTGCTGGAAAAAGACAATGCTGGAGCCGTACGATTCCGATTATTTGTGGGTTGTTGTGGTCGGTTTCATTGTCGCTTTCATCTTAGCTTTTGGTATTGGAGCAAATGATGTAGCAAATTCGTTTGGGACCTCTGTTGGAGCCAAAGTATTAACTCTACGACAGGCTTGTGTGATAGCCACCATTTTTGAGCTTGCTGGAGCTATTCTTATTGGGGCAAGAGTTTCAGGTATGCGATAAGGGCTCCGCGATAAGCAGTACTATATTCTGTGCTCAAGCTTTATATAAGCCTATGTTATGCAATTAATACTGAACCTTCTATATAGCAAAAAACGACAGTAGTTCAGCGCTTTGCCCCAGCAGAATAAATTCATATTATATTTCATATCTGGCTGCGATTAAAGGGTGGTATTTTCATTGGAAGAGCGCGGATTAATATCTTTTTCACTGGCCGCATTCCACGTGCGTGGATCGCTGGTTTTTATGTACGGTTCAATGGCGAATGTAAACTATGACCTTGAAAATTAGAAATTTTTTTTCATCAAAACTATTCAGCCTATTATATGCGATAAGCGCCAATTTTTGACAATTATCGAGAACCTGCATAAACATTGCTGTCAAGGAATGTGCATAAAAGGCGGATAACTGATGCTCGCTTTACGGTTGGATTCCTTCGCAATTTTTTTGGTCTGTTTCGGCCTTTTAAAGATAAAAATACGTCCAGGAGTCCAGGTCATTTCTTGTTGAAGTTTGTTAATTGATTAATATTGATTTTCTTGCAAAGAACATTTTTTAGTGTACCAATGTAAAAATAATTGTTCATATTTTGTAGAAGAAGTTTATCATAAGAAACCCTTTTGTTTTTACTGCAATTTGAACCTAATTGTTTTGTGTCAAAGGATTAATTTTTAAAATAGTGAACATGCATAAATTTGTAATTCAATGAAGCATGTTCAGTAATTGTTGTGGTTGTTTGAACTATCTTCTGATATCTTTCAAATTTTTCAAATTTGATTTTACAGATACAGTTCGAAAGGGCATCATAGACATTAATTCCTTTAATGGTACGGAACAGCTTGCTATGGTTGGTTCTCTCAGTGCTTTAAGTGGGACAGGAATTTGGCTGATAGTTGCCACCTTCTTTAATCTTCCTGTTTCTGGGACACATAGTGTTGTGGGAGCAACGATGGGTTATGCATTAGTGGCACATGGAATAAAAGGGATTCAGTGGAAAACTTTTGGAATGATCGGTGAGATTATTTTTAATAGCTAGGGTATGTATATGAACATGACCACCTAAATTCAATACACCTTTATAAATTATTTGTTGGCCATCAATGCAGAGCTGAGATGTCTGCATTGCATAGAAAATATTATAAGCTGGTGTCCTCATAAATTAAAGCTCACCAAAAATTTTATACTTATAATATAACTCTGTCAAAAATGAGGTCAGTTGAAAACATCGAACAGCACAGTTAAATATGAGAACTTGCAAAAAAGCAAAAATACAAAAATGGTAATGTACTCAATAAAGTTTTATACGGGGATGTTCTGCCCAAAGGTTCAACCCCTTAGCCTTTCATATATTACCGTTTTGGACAGAAAAGGTGCCTCTTTTGTATAACATTTATTGACAAGTGGTCCCCCTTTCACAAACTAGTTAAGAACACGGCATACCTTTTAAATGCTCTAAATGAACAGTCTTTTAACTATGAATAAATCACACTAACAAAGGAAGTTTTCTGGTCTTTTTCACAGCCATAAATTGTACCTGTCAGCCCTTTTAGGTCCTTGCACAGACCACACTGACAGATTTCCCTTCCCCTTCTTATACTTCACCTTGTGAAATCCCTCCCTTTTCATATACTTAAAGCCTGAAAAAGGTACCCCTTTGGGCGGAGCCTCCCCATCTAGGCCATTATTATCCCCCCTGGCTCCCTGGGTTTCTTATTGTTTGAAGGAATACAGGAAAGGGCTATTACACATAAAAATGTTGGAAACTGGGAAACTGCTTACCTACCCCTCCCCTAAGCCACCATTTTGCCTTAAGTGAGAAGTAAGTGTTTATGTTGGCTTAGGGGAGGGGTAGGTGGGGCAGTTTCCCAGAAACGTGTAATGATCCAAAGTGTCAATTTTACTTGTTCACATTACATAACAGTCTAAATGATGCACAGACAACTAGAAAATATGTGTGCATGTAATGTTACAGCTTCATTTCTTTTTTGTTATAGCTGCATCATGGGTTATCTCTCCTCTCATGTCAGGAATTGTAAGCTCTGTCCTGTTTGTAATCATTCGTCGCTTCATTTTGTCAAAGGTGGGTTTGTGCAGGCATGGCATTAAAACTTAAAACAGTTTGCCAAACTTTTTCAAATTTCAATCCATGTCCATCCTTGTCATCTGTAGTAACAGACGACAGAAAACAGTTTTAATGCCTAAATTATAGTCTTAAATAACAAAACTGGGCCATTATTTCTAGAATTCAATAATGCGAAGACACATAGCTTTACAAAAAAAGCAAATAGCATAACAAAGCCCGTTTAATGACTTCACCTCAGATTTAATCTTTAAAACAAATTTCTAGTGTTTATTGGTCTAATACTGAGTTGAAATGAGCTAGATGTCCAAAATTTAGCAGAAGTTATGCCCATAAAATGTGTCTTTAATTCTTTTTCGTTTCTGTATTTCAGATGATGTCATTTGAAATTGCTCTAAAGTCGCTTCCAATCTTCTACGCTTTCACAATCGCTATCAACTTTTTCTCTGTGTTTTACAAAGGATCTCACGGTATTTTTTTCATCAAACCTGCATAACAGGCGTTTTTTGGGCGTTCTTCAGGCGTGTGAAGGCAATCGCGAAGCGAGCGAGGAGCGCCAGACACGCGAGAAAAACGCTTGCCTGAAAAACGCGAAGAAATAACGCCTGTTATGTGGACTATGCTTCATCCCCCTTACTCTGTAGCTTTTGTAGCTCTCGTTTGCTATCGCCGCTCGTTCACACCCTTTTGCGCAGCTTTTTTCCCCTCTCGCCAAACAAACTCGCAGGCTACTTTGTAGTTAAAGCTGTGGAAAGTTTTTTTTTATGAACCCATGATTTTACATTTAAATGGATATGTTTCAACCTCTTCTCGACGATACCCGCTATGGTTCGATTCTCGTAACTGACCACTTAATCCTCGCAGCTTGGCTGATTGGCGCTTACAGGAAGTTCGACTGCATGTATTAGACGTAGCTGACGGTTTCCTTGGGGCTCAATTGGGCGCTCGACAAACAGAACGCAGGCTAGTAGTAGGGAATTTTCCTAATTTGACTTTTGCAAGAAAAGACTGTTTTTTACTACTCAGTAACAGGGAGCTTTAGCAACAACGACGGTGACGGCGACGAGAAAGTCAAAAAAGCAATTGGTTTGTTAATCAAAACAACAACTTTACACGTGTATCACGCTTTTTTTGTACATTTCGTTGCCGTCACTGCACGACTACGACGTGAAAATACCTAATTCTACGTTCCATGGAGGACGTAAACAAGCGACGACGAATTTTTCTTTCTCTTTCTAAACTTGCGTGCGGACCCCAAGAAATCACTTCTCAACTCGCCTACATTCGACATTTTCATCGAATTGGAATAAACGCGACCAAGTTTCGGAACAAATGGTAATTCATTTTAAAAGTGACGTTTTTACTGTAGTCGCCGTTGATACGAAACTAAACGTTCCTACCCTTTTTGCTCTTTCAGTGTTGCGTTTTGACCGGATCCCTCTGTATGGTGTACTTATCCTGTCAATTGGAGGAGGCCTTTTAGCCGCATTAATCGTTCACTTCTTTGTTAGTCCATACTTGAAGAAGAAAATTGTCAGAGAAGTATATGGTGATGACGACAACGGCACCGCTTCGTCACGTCAAGACAGGACTGTTTCCTTTACCAAAGGAGGAAATTGCTCTGAAAATGGGGTAACTTCAGATGAAAAGAACCCCAATGGTAGGTACAGCTGTAGAAAGCCGTGAATCCTTAAATTAACTTATTCGCCACCGGAATTTTGGCCGAAAACCGCCGTTTGAAGCTAGTAAAACCTATTCTCGTCACTCTCTCGCCGAAAACAACCAAAACCGCCTGAGCCTTAGTTCTTAATGGAGAGTTACACTTTTGTTGCTGATGCCACATTTTAATACGGCTTCCGAAGTTCGGGCATGCGTATGAGGCAAAATTAACCCACAATTTCTTCACACAATCCCTACATCTCTCAATACAGCGGACACTTTGCTCTGTCCCTTTGGTGATTGTGTCTATTCTCTAAAACTGTCCTCTATCATTTCCTATGTTCCTAATAATGAGAATTTGTTTAGCAATCAAGACCTTTTTCATTTAGTAATTATGTCCTTATTCCCATGATCGCTTTTTTTGTTAAGTGATTATTTTAAGAGGGAAATCAGGTGATAGTTACTCTATGAGGTTTGGATGTTCTGTGTTCTCTGTTTTCTACGTAATCATAACTATAACAAAATTGTGAAATCTGATTGGCTATCAACTGCCCTGATTTCAGCCTTAATTGGACAGTTAATAGGACAGTACGCGTCATGCCAAAGTAATTGGACAGTACGCGCCATCACGCGCGCGCTTAAATGTCTTTTTTTTTCACTGCTAGCAAAACAAAATTTCGAATTTCTTGTGTTTTGATTTAAAAAATAGCCTATTGTATCACAAATTTTGTTAAAGTTTAATTGGTAACAGAACTTCGTGTCGTCCAATTTGGTCTGTAATCGTACTCGTGATTAAAGAAAAAATCACTCGAATGATTACAGACCGAATTGGACTCCACTCAGTCCTGTTGCCATTACTTAACAACAGTTTGGTCCCCTTAGCTTAGTGTCTGTTTTAACCCTTTAAGTCCCAATAGTGACCAACAACAATTTTCTCCTAACGATATCCATACAATGTCATGAGATACAGTTATGAGAATTAACAAATGATCACCAAAGAGAAAATGCCGTGATCTTTTTTTAAATTCTCTCAACTAATTCTTAAAGGAAATGTATGGAGATCAGTTTGGAGAATTTGTATTTTGATATTGGGACTTAAAGGGTTAAGCGGGTTCCACCGTGTTTGTTTAAACCCCAGATTCCAAAGAAACAAATGAGCCCGATGATGAATCCAACCAAGAGGAACATGATGAAGTCACGTTAACCGTTCGGTCAGACGAGTCGGCACCTGTTCCCCCATCTCCAGAGCCAACACCGCGTCGCTTCTCATCCTCGTCTCCCAGTGACTCTAAAGTGCTGATAGAAAGCAGTGAACAGAATGGCACAGGGCCCAACCAGGCACAGATAGAACGGGCCAGATCACGAGGAATGTCGTTGCTAATGGAGGCGAGGAAGCAAGTCACAGACGAACCCAAGACCGGTAAACTTTTTGCGTTCTTGCAGATTTTGACGGCTGCTTTTGGAGCCTTTGCGCACGGTGGCAATGACGTCAGGTAATAATGTGTTGATTTTGATATATCTCTTTTCCTGGATGAAATCTCGTGGTGTGACGATACAAACGAGAAACCGTGACTGCCATCATTATTTTAGCTTTATTTTTTAAGTTCATCTCGATCTGGATAGTTTTCTCTGAAACTAAACTTCATTAAACCCATGGTCAATAGATGGGTGTGGGCATGGAGAAGATGCCTGGTTAAACTGAGAGAGCGGGAAGTCAGCGCGGAAGGTGATGAAGCCACCAGGTATCATCACTGCACTGAGAGCCTAAGCTTGAGTGGAGAGTTTCACAGAGATACTTACCATAGGACATCCCAGAGGGAAGGAAGGGCTGAGAGCTTGCAAAAAAGGGCTTAAGTGACTGCACGCGATGGCCACGTGGGCGAAATGATTCATGACCACAGCAAAAGCGCTGTAAAATTACTAGAGCCCTGCAAATACCCAAAGACCGCCCCAGATACGACTAGTGATGGAGACCTCTGGCTAGTGTTATCTCGTGTTAAACCTCGCGTAAATTACATTTAGCCACATCAAATATCAATCTGGGCCCAGTTGCTCGAAGCATGGTTAGCGTTAACCAGCGTTTAATCCCTTGACAACGTATTGGTTTTGATACTGCTTAACCAACGGTTAAAGCTAACCATGCTTTGAACAACTCAGCCCAGGCCTGTGTACAGACGACCCCTCTCCTAAAGAAAAAAAATCTGGTAGAGTCTCTTTCCCGGATTTTTTTTTTCTTATCATGGGAGGGGACGTCTCTACACAGGCTAGTATCAACCCTCTAACTGACGGTCATTTTATTTTTTTTCTTTATTCAGCAATGCCATTGGACCGTTGATCTCGTTATGGGTTATCTTCTCATCAGGCATAATTCAGGATAAGGTTTTGATCCCGTTCTGGATTTTGGTCTACGGAGGTCTTGGGATTTGTATCGGTCTGTTTGTTTGGGGGCGTCGCGTCATCAAAACTGTAGGAGAGGATCTTACTCCAATTACTCCATCAAGGTGTAGTGCAGTACATTTTAACCTTAATTTTCTGGCACCTTTCATCAAAGAAACAAAAAGTCGCTCAAGACCCTGATGGGGTGGGGGTAGCGGGAAAGGTGCAGTGTTGGAAGCTCTCGAATCTAAAAAATATTGTCTGGGTTCTAGTCCTGGCGTCGACGCCATGGGTTCCATTGCGGTCAAACGTCTAGGGCATTTTTTTCTAGGGTGTTTTTCGCAGAGCCACCTGTGTCTTGTGAAGCAGAGACAACTAAAGAGTCAATAAAGAGGAAAACGGAAAGCGAAAATTGTTTCTGTATCCGTGTTGTCTAAAGTATTGGGCTTACATTTAATTGTCATGTCCACGAATTTGGAATATAGAGATAGAGAAAGACAGGGAAAAAAACAAAGTAGGCGACAGGCCAGCAAAGCTCAACGAGTAAAAGAGCGACAGAGAGCTAGTGCGACAGATTAAAAATAAAGGGAACATTTTTTGTTGGAGGAAAAACATAAAAATTTTGTAGCGGCAGTGAGAAAATGGGAAATGCTTGCGGCAACGAAGGTGAAAATGAGCGGCAGTGATAAAAAAGTGAACAAGAACAAGTACGACAGTTCCTCCATAAAACGTGTAACTAAGAAGTTTCTGGAAGTTTCATGTTGTAGTCGTGCAAAACAACGGCAAAGAAATGTACAAAAAGAGTGTGCTGCACGTGCAAAGTTGCTTTTTTTGCTAATTAGACCTATTGTTGTCTTTTCACCTCTCTCGTTGCCTTCGCCTCTTAGCATTATACGATTTTATATTTTGTTTGAACAAACCATAAATATTATCTAGAGCTAGAGCCTTCGGCCTCATGGGCTATTGACTCACACCCCATTCGGGCTCGAGGAGTAGTTGTTAAATATTACAGTAACTCAAACACAGGTAGCCTGAGAAATTTTCCCGTCGCCACCACTGGTTTCCCCTCCAAATGACGTCTGAGCAACTACTGCAGAAACTCCATACTGATGACGTTGACTACTTAAGATCTAGATAGTGTTTCTGATTGGTTGAAGCAAATGGGGGTCCGAAATACCGATTCCATATTTAGAGTGTGTCCAATTAGATGAATACTCTTAGAGAATCACAGAGTATCAGTTCTTGAAACTTTTAAGCATCACCTTTTCGTCTCTAAGTAACTAAAGTTGTTATTTAATCGATAGGTATTTGTTTATGTACCGTAATGTTCCGAAAATAAGCCCCCCAAACTCGTAACGCAAAAAACCCTCCGTTAAATTGCCCCTCCAAATATAAATCCCCGGGGCTCGTACTTGGAAATTGCCCTCAAATTCAAAATAAAACAAACCAAAAACTGTACAGTAACACACAAATTTTTGCATTTGCCAAATAACTGTTACGTGTGCCAAATGACTCCAGTCAAAACGTGTCACAGTATATTACTGTTTGCGTAGTTTACTCTTAACTCTTGGCTTGGATTTCCTCGTTCCATTTTGAAAAAGTACTTGCATGGCAGAGTTTTAGTGCGATCTGCGTCCTCAAGGCGAGTTTCAGTAAAACCTCTCTGCAAATTACTGACTTAAATTTCCTTCTAACTATAAGCTAGCCCAATCGATTTGAGACGTAAATTCCCCTCCCAGTATAAGCCTAGCCGATTTCCCTCCGTATATAAGCTCCTCAAAAAGGGCCTTCAAAAATTATAAACCCCGGAGCTTATTTTCGAAATTTTACGGTATTTTAATTATGAGAAACCAAACGAATACGGTAATAGGTATAGCATTGGTGATATACAGCTTAGTAGATTCCCGACAAAGTGGAATCCGACATATGTGGCTTATATGTGTTTGATTTGATTTTGGTTGCAGTGGCTTTGTAATAGAGATCGGTTCAGCACTGACCGTACTGTGTGCCTCAAACCTGGGTATTCCTATCAGTACTACCCACTGTAAAGTCGGTTCTGTTGTTATGGTCGGAAGGGTGCGGTCCAAAGAAGTTGTTGATTGGTCCTTGTTCAGGAACGTTCTATTGGCTTGGGCTGTGACCATGCCAGTAGCAGGTGTGTAATAAACTCTAAATGAATCAGTGTCTTTCGTTTACCAAGAATGGCAATTTATATATGTAATCGCATGGGCAATTAAGGATTAATTTCACTTTTATTTTCAAGGTTTTCCCAAAATTGCCCGAGTCGCTTTGAGGGCACTTGCGATTACTTGTTTATCACATAAAGGGCAAAATGTTTTAGGGAACTGCATTCGCGCACGATGTCCACGCGATGGAGCCCTTTTTGTGCCGCCAAAAATGTCAAAACAAACGTAACTTTTGCCCTTTATGTGATAAACAAGAAATCGCAAGTGCCCTCGCGACTCGGGCAATTTTAGGAAAACTTTGAAAATACGCTTGAAATTTGCACGTGCAAAGTTGTTTTTTGTTTTGGCTAATTAGAAAAAAGTGTGCTACACGTGCAAAAATTATTTTTTGCTAATTAGATGTATTGTTGTTGTTTTTTTACCGTTCTCGTTGTCTTCACCTTGTCTTAGGTATTGCTTGCTACCGTGCTTTAGTTTCTCAATAAAGTCTTCGTCGGTTTCAACGAAACGGGCATCCATCGTTGCAAAAAAATTTCATCGGTAATAACGCTTCGTTGCCAAGCAACTTATATTCAATCAGCATCAAGTAATCATGCCCTCTTGATTACCAAAAGTGCCCTCTTAATTGAGAAAAAATGCCCTCTGTCTCAGCCAATCAGCATTCAGTAATTTTGCCCCGCATGTGATAAGGTCCTTAAACGGAGCCGAAAACAAAGTTAACTGAAAAGTAGGTTGAGTTTGATCGTCCGGATGAACGTAGTCCTGAATAGGACTGTTGTTGTTGACAGTGACTGACAATTCGACAACCTGTGCGGTAGTCATCTGAAGACTACGTTCACCCGGACGATCAAACTCAACCTACTTTTGAAATGACTCCTGGGTTCAAACCTTTCACAAAGTTAACTGGGTTTCCGATAGTCAAGCCTGTACTCTGGGTAGCAAAGGTTTTGATTGAGTGCGGCGGAGATGTTTCGGGGTCGGCCGCCGATCGGCACGTCTTCGGCCTTAGGCGGAAGCCACGAGCAGGCTTTTGATCGAAACCGGAAACCGCGCGTGAAAAGTACCTGGGTATCATGCCTGAGATTGCAAGGCCACCTCTGGTTTCACCGCAAAATGAAGTCTGAGGAACGAGCGCAGAAACTCCATACTGATGACGTTTACTACTAAGATCTGGATAGTGTTTCTGATTGGTTAAAGCAAATTTCCCACGCGGCACGACCAATCAGAGGCACTAACTGCCATCCATTACGACAACCGAGAAACCGATAAAGTGATTTTGGTCAGTATTTACGCTTATAGCCTTTCTCTTGCATTTATTCCAGGTCTCATATCAGCGGGACTGTTTGCAGCATTGAGAGAAGCTGTGTGAAAGATGATATAACTCAAATACGTCGGTCATGTAGTAGACTACGAGTAGTCCCCCATTTTTTCTCAGGGATAGTAGATCGTGCGAAACGCGAGCGCGCATGAAAATAATCCCACGCGGGAAGCGAAAGGCGACACGCGGCGGGGAGCATTTTCCTCTCTCCCCGCCGCGTGTCGCCTTTTCTCGCGTGGGGTGATTTTCACGCGCGCTCGCGTTTCGCTCGCTCTACTATCCTGAGGAAAAATGGGGGACTACTCGTAGTCTAGTCATGTAGCTATAATTTGATTGAACTCCTGATCACGTTCAGGATGAAAAAAATTATGGTGTCTATGATCACATGGATGATCTTGACTTGTAATTGATAATTTCTCTTTCTTATAACCTGCGAGTAAACTCCCCATTTGGGAGATCTGCGAAAAGTCACGCGTGAGGCACGCGAAAGTGAGAGGCTCTCGCGCGTTCTCTCGCCGCTAGCTTCGCTTGCCAAAAAATGGACAGCTTGCTCGCAATGCAAGCTATCTTTCTTAAGAAATCACGTGGCTCGTAAAGGGGAAGTGTTAATCATTCTTCGATGCATCAGTTTCAAGGATGTTGATGAATGTGACTTCTAGGACTAAAAAGACTGTACTATCCAAGCCTTGGTGTGTCGTAAATAGGAATATTTGAGTGTGATGGTAGCGTAAAATGTTCGGCTGAGATGTACTTCCCGTCACATGCTGCTGCCTCAAAAGTGTCTTGCCGTATTAGTGATCAATGCTCTAACGAATTATTTATTTTAGTGATTAAAGCTTTAATCATTTATTTAATTATTTATTCGAACGTATAAGAGATTAACACATTCTGTAATTCGCTTTTATACAGTGTTCTGCACGAACTTCTTATATTTACGTCATCTTATTTGACAATACTGTGATGTTGATGTGGTGACTAGCTTTGTTTTACGACCTTTTGTAGCGGGTATAAGAGTATTTTTAACGTTTCCCGTGCAATGACTTCTTATTTGTTTGTACAATTCGCGAAGTCGTTCATTTCAAGCTAACTTGTGATCAAAATTCATTAGTTTATTGTTCTACCCGAGAACTAAGACTATTGAGCCCAAAGCATGGCTTGTTTTAACCGTAAATATAGCGCTACAAGCTTCTCCCAGATTGTCAAATTATGAGGAAATCCTATTTTTCATCTAATTGAATTATGCATAAGTGAACAATCTTGATACCCTTAATTCCTTCCCGTCATTCCTATCGTCCCCGCTTTTCTTAATAATAAATATCCCCCCCCAAAAAAAAGTGATCGCGAGCGATTGGAGACCAGGTAGTTATGGACAGGGCAAATAGTACAAAAAGAATAATAAAAAACATCAGCAATTATTTTTATTTCTATCAATATTTACAATATATTTTTTATTTTATTCACGGACGAAATATTGCGACCCAATATTCAATTGGCCTGCGTCACAGACAGGCTAAATCTCTCTGAGCTACAGTAGGTCTCCAGTGACAAGTCCGGTTGCAACGTAGGCTATATTCAATCAGTGAGAGGCAGACTCTAATAGGTATTTTACAACGACAAAGTTATCTTTCATTTTTGTAATCCTTAATTTCAACATCTGCATCCTAAAACGGCATCATTTATAAACTGTACACCTATGAAACATTTTTTTATTACATTGAAAAAAAAAAGCGTTTGGCAATTGAATTAAATGATCAAAATGAAGTACCATATTGCTGTGTTTTCAGGTTCACTTTTCTTTTCGTTGGCTTTCCCCATTATCTTTGCTTCAAGAACCAAAGCAGAACTTTACAAAGCCTGATATTCTGTCAGTTATAAGATGCGGCGGTTTACTTATCGTTAAAGATAGCTTAAGTGGGTAATGAGCAAAAATTTAAACTTCAAACTCGGATACAATTGGCCATTTCCGAGTTCCCCCTGGCCTCTATGTCAAAACGAGTTTAAGTGCTCAGCCTTTGATACGAAAATGAATTTTCATTCTCATCATTTTCACAAGAAAGGTTGTGCACTTGGCCTCATTTTTCATTCAAGACTGCTCCCGGAATTTCTAGAATTTTCGGTTGAATGGTTCGCATTTCGGAAATTCAACAGATTCCTGAATTTGAGGAAACTTTACTATTTACTGCTGTTTCCAAAGTTTCGAAAGTTTTGGTCGAATGGAAAGCGCCCACTGTCTTCAATCTCTGTTTAGGGTCAGGCTCTTGTTCCTGATGTAGATGGCTTCTGTTACTCTTCGTTCAAACCACTTGGTATCTTAGTCTTCTCCAGATCTATCATGTGTCCAGGGTAACCAATATTAATGTGGTGGGACACCTCAGATGTGGTCGTACTGGGTGTCCTGTAATCCGAGAATCTTGCCTTCAAAGATCTTTCTGTTTCTTCATAATATGAACAAGACTTCTTTTGAGGTCGAAAGCTTTTAAGAGTTTTCAATTTTATCCGAGTTTTAAGTTTAAATTTTTGCTCATAATTCAAATTTCACCGGATAGTTGAATCTACATGCACAAGTCTGAATCGTGTGGGGCTTAATTTTCCGCGTTATAATTCTTCTGCAACTAGAAAGGCTATTAGTATAGACAGCAATCAGTACAGTTTTCTTTTCTTAGCTCGATCGCTGGAATAAGAACTTCTCTTTGATGGATTTTAAGACTGAGAAAATGCGGACTGCAAGAAAACGTAAAAACTTCCGTAAAAATTAACCCCACACTGGCAATGATGAATTTCCAAAGAACTTTAGAGGGATGAAGAAACACGTTTATCTCAAACGGTAACGTCAATTAGTACAAATAATTTTCATTTACAGTTCATTACATCTGCTAGAAATGAGTAGTTTAATCCAGTTCTATCCAAAAGAATTACTTTGGACAGTTTTTATCTCCTTTATATTTCTTGGTTTCAGAAATCGCCGTCAACTTGTATTCTATGTTCGCCGCTTGCTGAGTAAACGCGATTCCAAATCTCTTTATTATTTTATATGCATAAAGTTGCGAGACAGATTTTGATTTATACGGTATAGAAATCGACTTCCTCCACTGTTATTTCGGATGTTGTTTTTTCGGTACTTTGACTGAGATAGTTGTATGAAGTTTGAACACAATTTCTAAGAAATGAAAAAATGTGTTCCCAGTGGAAAAAAAAAGAAGACTAGATCAGTCGCAAAAAACAATTCCCGCAATGTCAAAAGAAAGAAAGGATAAAAAACATATAAATTCGCCCATCCGCGATATTACACAGGATATGAACTTAACAGATCTGCGCGCGGGCCGTTAAACTGTAGCCTGCCCAGTAAGCGTTTCTGCGTAACTGGGAGGAAATAATTTATCTGGCAGGAGAAGAGGCTTTTGTTAATATTCTTTAGCGATTTTCACCCTGTTTGATAGACTGCAAAACAGCCGCTTGTCGGTTTTTCATGGCACGAAACACTGGCGTGAGATTCTCGCGCGAAGCGCGGGAGCCAGACACGCTCTAGAGACGACTCTCGCTTGCTCAGGACCTTTCATTTGACCGCTCGCGCGATCTTGACCTACGCAAAAATAGGGGCTGCTTTGTAGTCTACTTGATTAGTGGCATTTAGGAACATAACCGAAAATTCCGGCCATATACCGTACATGGGCGAGGACTTCCAAAGATCTGCGAAAGGACCCAGAAAAGCATCGAAGGACTGACCGCAGTCACCGGAACCAGACGTTTCACACAACAATGGCAAGAACCGCTGTCAAGGGTTTGCTTTATGTCGAGGTTATCTGCCTTCCTGTTTCTCTATATAAGGGGGAGGTGGAAGGGAAACGTCCACTTCTGTGTAGCCAGGCAAGTGCGGAAGCTTTGGCAGTGTCTGGTACGGGGGAGGAGGGGGTCGCTCATCATATCGCGCTATTCTCGATTGCGTCTCCACCCCCCTCTGGCTTGGTCGATCTCTTCTTCTGTGTTGTCTGTGAGGGTGTTGAGAATATGGGCGATGTGCTGAAGAAGTAGGACTTGTCGTCGAAGATGACCTTGACGTCTGCAATAAGAGCAAAGTCATAAGGTTGGTTTTGGTCTCCCATGTGGGTCAGCAAAAGGACATAAAATGGACATAATTGAGTTTTAGGAACTATAATCTGAGACTTTAAGCACCGCGACGCTTATTAAATTTATCAACTTTTCGGTGCAGGGCTTCTTCCGGAGCCGCATAGCTTGAGCTCTCAAAAGGGAATGGGGGTGTGGGGCTGTAAGGCGAGAGAGACACAACAAAAGTTAGTTTATGTGAGATACTTCCCATTTTAATCAGTGATCAGCATTAAAAGACACTGATAATCACAAAGCGATACCTTATTGCTAGGAGCGTTTGAGCGCTTGGACAACACCAGAAGCATGTATGGTTATATGCTTTTAGCGATGCTTGTTACTATTTTTGCTCTAAAGGGCTTCGAGGGGGCGCTATTTCGAGTAAAAACGGCAATCCCAAATTTTAAAAAAACGTGTACCACTAAATTTGGGTCTATAAAATTAATGCACGTTACAGTTTCTGGCAGCACTTTGATCTAACCATTAAAACCATGATACCATCTAACCTGGTATCTAACCATTTGCAAACATATGTGGCGGTTTGATTACATGAAGAAAAGAAAGAAAGAATTTCCTTGGGGGTAGGTTGAGTTGATGATTGGAAATGAAAAGCGCAAAAGAGGAAAATCTCCAGATTCAAATCTGCAGAGATTTCGATCTCTAGAGATTGTTAGGTTAAACTTAGACTCGCGAGATATCAACAGGGCTGTGTACTAAGGAAAATTGAAGGAAGCCCAGTGCCCTGAAACTGTAAAATCTAGGGTGCCCAGCATATTAATTGTATGAAAAATCTGAGATTTTCTAGTCGCCCGGGGGCAAAAGTTAGGCGCCAGGGGTCACTGGGCTCTGCTAGAGCACAGCCCTGATCAAGACCCTAATTAAAAAGGATCATTACACGTTTCTGGGAAACTGCCCACCTACCCCTCCCCTAAGCCAACATTTTGCCCTAAGTGAGAAGTAGGTGTTAATGTTTGCTTCGGGGAGTGGTAGGTGGCAGTTTCCCAGAAACGCCAAATGATACGTTTAAAATCTGAGACTTTTATCCACTATGGAACTAAGGACACAAAGAGACATCACAGTATTTCTGAGATTTCCAGATGAGCAGAAAATTCTCCAAAACTCTAGCCTCCCCACAGACGTCCTTTGGGGTTCGTTTGTCATGCATTCATTTTCTCCCCCACGGTATACCTGACAAACCAACCCCAAAGGACGTCTGTGGGGAGGCTACCAAAACTCATGATTTCCTTAGTACTGTCTCCAACCCTTATTTCTACATCCCCTTTCTGGATAGCTCTGGAAAATCACACCCTAATATAGCAAAATACGCTTACTCTTCGTTGTTCTCTTATTTCTTCACGGGTGTCATTTAATACAGCTGGTGTTGATGAGATCATAGGCGCAAGTGATGAATTAAGTTCAACGGGTTGAGAATTACCCTAACAAAAAGAAAAAAATCAGCAAGCAACAAGATATATACTAGCAAAACATAAATAACATGCATAGTTCCAGAAACTTTCGGATCACTATATGTTTCTGGGAAACTGCCCACCTACCCCTCCCCTAAGCCAACATTTTGCCCTATTAAAGTGAGAAGTAATTAGTGTTAATTTTGGCTTAGGGGAGGGGTATGTGAGCAGTTTCCCTGAAATGAATAATGATCTGTAATTCCATGGGGACCGGGTAGTGGGTAACCTCAGATAAACAGATAAATGGGGGTGGGCTTATTTAACACTAATATAGATTTTTGTTTTCTGGAAGTTGTGTTCAGATCTAGCAACTGTTTAATGCTACAAATCAAGCTGTAGCTTGTTAAAGGGTGACTGTTAAAACGGGGGACTTGGATAGGTAAGGCTTGAACGAGAGGGAGGCTAATGGAGAGATTACAGTAATGTTCTAATGTTGATTATTAATTTCCTTCCAAATATAAATTTTTATAATTATATTCACAACTACGGTTGGTGGATGGTAAAATCTGAAACTCATCCAGTGGCCAAGACGTAACCTCCCAAACAGACATTCTTTTGGTTCATTCGGTAATCTTTGCTCCCTAGGAATGTGTGATAAAGCCCTAAGGTTGTCCGCATATGGGAGGCTAACCAAGCCAAGACTTTAATGAGTCTTTGCTGTAAAAAGGTTCACAAAATCTGAGACTCAGGGGAACTTGCAAAACCAAGACTTTGGGACTCATCAAAAATGGTTCCAAAACTTTGAAACCAGATGAAAAGTTTCTGAGACCATCAACTTTTCAGTAAGTAAAATTAGTTGAAACCCTACAACCCGCTAGCAGAAGTTCAGATCAAAAATAGGGTTGACAGAGCTGTCATTAAGGGTCGTAAGGTCTGTAACACTGTTGAGCTCACTTGATGCTATGGGTGATCTAAGTTGAAAGCCAAAGGTGATACTATAAATTTTTTGAGATGTTATAGGTGGATCTTTATTTGCTACGGCTGGAGTTTCAAAGGTTACAAAAATGTAATGAGAGCCCTGGCTGACTATTTCTCTCTGCTCTTGCAGAGACTCACTCACCTGTAATTGTGGAACTTTATTACAGCAGTTATACTGAAAAAATGATGCTTTAAATGCCACAAATGATCCTTTCATGCTGACAACAAATGTTATTGCAACAAGGCCAAGAAATGAACCAAAAAACATGTTCCACGATACTTCCCGATTGTCATTCACAATAATGGGCATGACAAGCCAGAACATTAGGATGCTTGTGATAACCGTCAAAACACAGAATATCAAGTAGACATGAATCTGAAAACAACAACAAAAAGTGTAATTGTACTCACTTGATGACTTGAGGAAACAGCCAACATTTTGGGATACCACCACTGGTTGCCATGCCAAATGAGGTTTGAGAAATGACTGCAGAAATTCCATAATAATGATGTGTCACTACCCAGCTCTGGATAGTGCTTCTGATTGGCTGAAGCAAATTTCCCTTGAAGTGCGACCAATCAGAAGTAACACCAAGATCTGGGTAGTGTCACCTCATCAGTATGAAATTTCTGTGTCCGATCCTATGACATTATTTCCATGGGTGAGCTGTTTTCTCATTGAGACTAAGGAGAAACATGCATGACATAGAAACAAAAATAAGTTCCCCACAGCTTTTAAAAAACCAAATAGGTTCCCATGATCTCAGGCACGGAACTGTGCGCTTTGAAATCCTAGGACTAGACATACTGCTGGGTTAATTTTTACATGCTCATGCTATTCCCATCCTGCTAAAAATTCTTTTTCCAGAATGCACACTTGTGCATTTACAAAAGCTGATTACATGACCAACTGTTAGCTGTACATTAGATGCGCATCAAATCATACTAAAGTCAGGTTATAAATAAAGATTTCCAAACTCACTGTAAGTTTTTTTGGTCTTTTATAGCTGAGACATCCAATACCTCCAGTGACAAGAAACTGAAAGAAGAAAAAACAGAAACCACCGAAAAGATAACCTTTATATATTATTGACGCAATATTTCAAACCACAATTTAACTATTGGATTTTTTTATTTGTTGGGCGTTTCGTTTTAATTTTATAGTGCAATTCGCTTCACACTTGCTTCACACAATATCCGGTGATACATTTGTGATCGATCACAGATCGGATGTTAAGAAAAAACAAACTGTGATTCTCTAAGGCTATTGATTAGGCCAAAGGTTGTACTCGCTGAAATTTCGTTTTATTTTAAAGGAAGTCATAAGGAATAAATTATTATTTAAACATAAATTACAAACAAAATTTAGAAGCTTACATAATGATTCGATCGCGAAATATTGACAACGCAATGAAGAAATTTCAGAAGACTTTTGTGGGTTCCTATGACGATCCTAAAGAATTATTGCAAATTGCACGAATATTCGAATTTGATATCGTTTACATTGTACTTATACGTGAGAATTCCTCTTCAGTAACGACCGCTTCATACATGTATAATATGATTTCAAACGAACGTTGATCACAGATGTGATAACATACGCACCAATATTCCAGACCAGACTGGAAGGCCTTCTGGTTTAAACGTCAGAAAAGCATTATGATCTTCCTTCCTTGTATTGTAAGCTCCAATCCCGATGCTTATCAATCCATTCAGCATCTGTACTATTCCTACACGAAGCGCTGTTTTGACAGAATAAAAATTTCGGTCCGCCATCCTTCAAAAATTTAGATCCTTGTCAACAGAAACTTGAAGGCGCGGATGCCAAGGTACATGTAAGCTTCAGCTGGCTCACAGGTTATCCAACGTTGCCGCATTTCTATTTTTAAAAGAATATGTACCCAATTTCAATTTTAATTTGTGAAACTTGGATTTTCTTCAGACATCTTGTTTTTCGTCGCTGATAAATATCTACTATGAAAGAAACAGTGGCAGAAAATGGGCAAAAATTTGTTAAGGTGTATTCGGGGGTATTTTTCTTGGTAGTCCTGTGATACAGTGAGGTCAGCGAGGTAACTCAGCTGTTCGAAATAAACCAGCAGGGTACAACATGGCGTAACATGGGCTGGCTGCTTGTTTTCGTGGTTTTGTCATGTCTTTTTTTCATCGGGTGCTCCCTAAAGACTTTATTGATTTATATTCTCCTGGTTGGCGTAAGTTATGGCTTCACGTGCCTTTTCATCATCAATAAATGGGGCCTTGATGGATTATTCGAGGAGTTTTTCAAAGCTGTCGAGTTATTTGGGTTTGGAGCTCCTCATCGGCTGGAAAACCGCATCGGGTACTCGTCGTTCTACTCAAATGGCTCCTTTAACAGCCTCGACGAGGTTCCAAAAGCTCTGGAAGAGGGATTTAAAAAGTTAATAGACAACGTCATCCGCGATTTTATTCGCACATGGTACGAAAATGTCGGGGAAGGAGAACTCTTCATTTCTGAAACCCAGGATGCACTGGAGATGTTATGTTTGGAAGGCTACAAGCGCGGATCGCAAATAGACTCACATTATTTAATCGAGCAGGTTATAGTGGTCTTTCACGGACACTTGGAGAGATTTAACAAAGCGATGGCGATCGTGAAAGCAAAGGATCCGAAACTCCGACTCAGCATTAGCTCATCACAACTGTTATGTCAAACGTACGAATCACAGCTGTATTCCAAGCCACCGTCTTTGTCAAGTTCTGCTGCCGAACTCAGTTATTTAAGAAATGTGGTCGATTCGCTTTTAGCGGCAATGATCCCAAAGGACACGTTTAGTTGTGATACTGGAAGATTTATTTTGCGGGAGATTTTGACTGTACAAGTTGTGGAACCTCTTGTACAACTCTTAACAGACCCTGATTGGATTTGCCAAGCTGTGATTGAGATCCTCAGAAAGCAAAACGAAGGTGATAGGAAAAGCATGTCCACAGCCAAAGAAGACCATGATTGTCTTACAACAGAGGATCACTGCGATAGTTTAAGTTGCGCAAATGAACCACATGCAGCTGGCAAAGTTAATCTTCCCTTGTTAAGTGAGAAAACAACAGCTGTAGATATGCAGAGAACAGCTATTGAACAAATTATTAGTAGGAAAGAAAGTGAAGAGTCTGTGGAAGATATTGGAGAAAGAATTGAAATTACTACACCTGGTGCTTGTGTGGAAAGTCCTGATTTCCGCTGGTCTGTAAGCACAGAGAGACAGCCTCCTGTTGGAGAAAGTCAGCATGGCAGTGGAGACTCATTTTTAGTTATTTCTGTGGATGAAAGCAGAGAAAATAGCACCGAAGACCTCAATCAAGGAAGGAGTAATTGGTCAACAGAGGTAGTTCCACCATCATCAGTGGAGGACAGCAAAGAGAACACCTCGTCAGATCAAAGTAATAGCGACAATAACTGGTCAATGGAGGCTGTTGCTCCACACTCAACAGAGAGCATTACATCAAGCAGTTTGTCATCCTCATGGATGGTTTGCCCTTCATCAGAGGACGAGTCATTCAGAAGAAAGAGTTTTGAAGAAATGAAAGAGTATCTCTCAGAAAGTAACGGAGCTCTTCACAGTTGGAAAGAGATGACTATGTCTTGTTGCCATAAATTTGAGGCAAGTGGAGACAGTTACCGTCCTCTCTCATTGGTTGCACAAAAGGGGAGTAGTGATGAAGAATCTGATGAAACAGGTGATACGCCATGTTCTAGAGTTACCACACGAAGATTTTCTCTTCCAGAATCTGAAAACAAGACTGAAGCTCATAGAAATCTTCCAAGATCTGGAAGTGTGCCGTGTAATCTTTCGTTAGCACATTATGACAACCTAGACATGGAGGAGTTTTATACACCTAAGAGCCCTAGAAAAATTTATAGCCCTCACATTTGTAGCGGGAGCTTCTGCAGCAGTTCTGACAGTTTTAAGTCCGTTTCAAGTGAAGAGGATATTTTAGATTCATACATTGAGCTTGGGGAAGAAGCATTGGAAGAATCTGATGACTTTCACTCAAGCATTGATGGAGCTCACAGTTTTGGGGTAGTTACTAAGAAATCAACAAAGAGCAGAATTACCAAACAAGTCTCATTTGAGGAATGTCCGGGAAAACACTTGTCCTCAGGAGTAGCAAAAGAGTTAGCTACTTCTGAATGTGCTTTCCCCTCCTCCAGCCAAGAAATTTCCAGTCCTAAGAAGGCTATATTGAGAAACAAGAATGGCTCTTCAGAGCTTGATAGCATCAAGGAGTCTTCATGGGAGGCAACAGATAGGGCCAATGTTGCAGATGACCCTTCTACACGATGGAAACGTTTACGTTTGGGGTTTGGAGGTCAGAGTTCAGATTCATTGATAAGTGATGCATTTATTACGGCCAGTAAGAAACTTGTTTCAAATTTCAAGCCACCCTTTAAATTTGATAGTTTCAGTAGTAACAGCACAAAATCTTCAGAGGCAAGCATTTCATCGGGGGGAGAATCTTTGGACCATTCTTCTGCAAATCAGAGGGAGATATCACCCCAAGGGGCAAGCTTAGCTGTTGGAAGAGGCAGAGCTGCAACATACACTTCATGCGGCATAAGACGACTGTCCAGGAGTGATGCCGTGGTAGAAGAGTCAATGGACAATAGTGATACAGACACCTGGTATGGGACACCCAGAGATGACTGGACACAAGAGGCTTTAGGTGTCAATGACAAAGGCAAGGATGAAGTCGACAGTTCCATAATGCGAGTTAAAAGAATGCACCCCAGTGAACTGATTTCTATCCCCATTACGTTTGTTGCTTTGGAGACCACTTGGGAACCAGGAAGAAATAAATACACTCTCTACAAAATAGAGGTCAGTTAGCAGTTCTGTAACATTTATGCTAAATGTAGTATTTATATACATGTACTCATAGTTCAATCCCCTTTTTAATTTACAAGTGGTACTGTCCGATAAAAGACTATCAAAGCACTTTGACTATAATAACTTGCTCTTGTGTTGCTAAATGCAGTATTTGTATACATGAACTCCTAGTTGAATCTTCTTTTTGATTTACAAACAGTACTGTCTGATAAGAGACTAGCACATAGCACTTTGACTATAACAATAATTTAGAGCCCTCAATGCTCTTGTGCTTAGCTTCCAGCCATTTGTTATCCACTATGCTTTCGTCAACTCTGTGTACAGTGTAGATAATGAAAAGACAAGCTTAACACTTCCCTGTTTTCAGAACATGTAATATCCCAACTTTAAAGTGCTTTCAAAACTTGGGAAACGGTGGGGTTATAAATTCTGTGCTGTGTTTCATCATGTAGTGTGCAAAGAAGGTCATGTCCGGCAGCCTGGGATAGTGGATTTTGCTATCGGGCTAGTGATTTTTGTTCTTAACTTGCCCAAGGGGCAAGTGCTGTATTTTGGGTAATTCAAATTGCAGAAGGATTGTAATCAATCCTGCTAATCAAAAAGGGTTTTGGGGCTAGTTGAAATGACTTGTGGGCTAGTACATGCTAGCCACAGCTTGCCTGAATGGCAGGCTGTAAAACTGACTTTCTTTGCATCCTGATCATGTATTGAAACAATAAATTGAAGTATGAAGTTGACATGCAGTCATATTAATTTTAGAGGAGACAAAATAAATTTTTGGTAAAAAATAACTTGAGAAGGGATTTTATAATACCTAGGGTACATTCCTTTGAGATGATCCGGATCAGGATTATTGATCCAAGTTCACTTGTATTTGATGGCAATTTTCCAAGTACAAGCCCCCGGGAGGCTTATAGTTGGAGGAGTGATCTAACGAAGGGTTTTTTTGCATTACCATTTTGGGGGGCCTTATATTAATTTTGTAGGGGCTTATATATGGAGGGGCTTATTTTCAGAATTTTACGGCATCTCAGATCACTGATCCTGATCCAGATCATTCCAAAGAAACGCACCCTTAGAATAGCTAAGCTTACTGACGCTATGACTTCTCTTGACAGTATGACATAAGGATTTGGCATGAGGTCTACACTGCAGCAGTAAAACAGGCCAAGCGTGAAGCTAAGAAAGAGCAGATGAAGAGAAGATTGTATGCAGATGACAAAGACAGCAAAGAGGATGATGAAGAAATTTCTTTGGATAGAATAAAGCAGAATGTTCCTCTAAGGCGAGTGATTAATAGACGGTACAGGGAATTTATGGAGCTTCACAATCGACTGATGAGTGGAGAGCTTGCTGTTCACATGAAAGGTATACATTTTGTAGTAAATTAGTAGATAAATATGACAAGGTTGGTCATGGACCCTTAAGTGCTGATGGAGGCTGCTGCATGTGCTGGTTTTCTCTGCCAAGGTTACTCTCATCCTTGTATAATGCCATCTCAATTGAATCTTGGATTCCAGTTGACCAGACTGGCTGGGTTGTCATGGTGGAGGCCGCTTGCTGGGTTGCCACAGATGCCTTCTTCCTCATGCTTGATCATTGCCTGGCTCCTTCAACCTTTTAGGCACCAGCACACGATCTCATTTACTGGTGATGAGTTTAATCCTTGTATGACACAGGAGAAAAAAAAATGAGGTTTCTATAAACCCATTAAGTCCCAATAGTGACCAACATTAATTTTCTCCTAACAATATCAATACATTGTCAAGAGATTAGGTTATGAGAATTCATAAAATGATCACCTAAGAGAAAATGCTTTGATCTTTTATCAAATTCTCTCAACTTATTCTTTAAGGAAATGTATAGAGATCAGTTTGGAGAATTTGTATGTGGATATTGGGGTCTAAAGTGTTAATAATGGATAACTGCCCACCTACCCCTCTCCTAAGTCACAATTTTGCCCTTAGTGAGAAGTAAGTGTTAATGTTGACTTAAGGGAGGGGTAAGTGGTCAGTTACCCAGAAACCTCACTTTATCCGATCTAAAAAAATCTTTTAAAGGGCTTCTCTTAAGAGGAGTTGAAGCCATGGCCTTCTGGCCCCAGTAGTTCCAATTTCAAAAGCTGGATGGCTCTATCCACCAGATAAATCAATATCCAGTAGATAAGTGTCGCGGAAACCAATATTATTGAACATTCTATCCAGTGAATATCGGCTCATCTAGTAGATAGCATTATCCATCACTAATTCTTTTGAAAAACAGACACCAGGTTACTATTCCGGATGCTTTATTGCTAAATTACAGAGGGATCGTGGAAGCCAATACCAATGAGGTTCAAGGGACAAACGTTCTGTATACGGCTAGGATTGAAGTGTTGATAGGTGGCATAGTTGTGAAAGTGATGGTCATACACTCCGTTTGCAAAGCACTTAAGCTTATTTCGGTAGGCAGTAGTCGTAAAAATTTTCAGCTGTTTATACTCCCCTTTTAATCAATTTCCTCTGACTTTAACAGATATTCTGAAGCCTAACAGAAGATACAATTTACCATTTGGAAGACTTGATCCCGATGTTGTAGAGGGAAGAAGGGATCTGCTGCAGAATTATTTAAGGGTGAGATCCATCAAACTATTTATTTTATTCAGAAACTGCTTCTGACAACTTTCTCTAAAATGATTGCATTTGGGACCAGCACTACATGTACAGTAGCACCCCACCTTTATTAAGGCAACTTTTTTCCTTCCGGCAAAACAGCATACATTTTGTTATAAAAAACCCCTGCTTATGTGGTCACCCATTGATACAGCCAACCGCCACATTTTAAATGCTATCACAGTTAGGGGCTGGTTGGCCACAGTGGAGATCCCTGGATATCCTAGGGACCCACCTTCCATTTAGCGAGGCAGCCAGTGAAACTTTTAGTATGTCAGCCAAAGGTGTCTGTCTCAAAGAGGTGTTCTCTAAGAGAGAGTTTATTAGATTGCTCTTACTGATTTGAAGAAAAATTTAAAAGTCCCATTATAATCTGTATAGACAGATTGCTCCACTTAGTGTTTAATATGCAGGACTAGTGGATTTTGGGATTGGGCTAGTGAATTTTGCTCTTTAAAATTTGCCTGACAAGTTTTTTGGGGTACTTCAAATTACAGATTTCTGAGTACAGTGTACTTTAAGTCAATTATTTTTTCTGTTGTTTAAATTCCTGAGAAAAATCATGTGTCAAGTTGAAAGCTGTTTTTCAAGCTTATCTGACAAAGTGAAATTATAGTAATAATTATTACAATGAATTAATAAAGTTGTTGCAATTAAGTACTAAATAATGATAAATTAGTTATTATTTTACTGTTTGTCCATTTTTTGGAGGGCAAGGCTAGTTAAAACGACTCTTGCACTGGTACATGCTATATCTGTTTGGGCAAGCTGTAAAACTGACTTTCTTTGCACCCTGATATACAGTTACATAAGAAGTCATATTAATAGTGAATAATTGTAATGATTTTAGAGCCTGATATCCAAGCCACCTTTGCGAAACAGTGAAGACCTTCAACAGTTCCTTGGTGTGACAGAAGGAGAGCAGATATCATTTATTAAACCAAGCGTCGCTCAAATGATGAGCCAGTCAGTCCATGTACCAAGGGTAGACAAGGTAATTAATTTTTAATAACAAAATAAAGAGAGGATATTACATGGTCGCGCAGGGATACGAAATTTCTCTTCGAGTGTTGAAAAATATTTCACGAGTGAGCGCAGCAATTGAGTGAAATATTTTTTTTCACCACGAGAAGAGAAATTTTGTATCTCCAAGTGACCATGTAAACACCAATGAAATACCAAACCATTTTATTTAAATAGTTTTTTGGTCTGAAGGTGCGGTTTATTATGAAGCCATAACAACGGCGATAATTTCACATTTGAAGATAACATGTTATTTTCACATGTGAAGATATCAAGTTTTCGTGCGGAAGCCCACTTAGTATTTCATTGGTGTTTATAATAACTGGATTTAATCAATTCTAAAGGGTGTGCAAAAAAATAAAGAAACCACCACTGAAGGAAGAAATGATCACTAAAGTTATTTGAAAAATTTAGAATGCAACGTGTAGCAGTGAAATTGTTGTCAACTTTGGTTGGCAGAAGCAGTCTAAAGTGTATTCAGGGGTACCCAACGTCGGTTTTCTCCAAAATATGTTTAAAACACTTTTAGGCTATCCAGAGTGTCTTGAGATCTCTAGAAATATATTCTAAGCAGTGCTACAAAATTTTTATCAGTTGGGTCATCGAATTTACGAGGGCTTTAGTATTATGTTCCCGAAAATTTTAGGTGTAATTAAACGTTATACGAAAGTGAGAAATTTTGTGATTACTCTCTCCATCACATTTTAGAATCCGAAAATTTTAGGTTTCCTTTGCCTACAAAAAATAGTATAAACTGGTTAGTAAAATATAAAAATTAAACTTCAGAAAATCTTAGGGAATTTGTGAGATAAAGCTTGATAAGTTACGAAAATTGTACTTGAATGGAACGTTCTTCTAGAAATTTTTAGCCGTCCTCAAGTAATAGAAAATTCTAGGCAATATTTGCTTCTCCGAACAGATATTTTACAGAAAACAATCGTTGGGTGCCCCTGTATATTGAAGTAAAGTCTTAATTAAAATGATTGTGAAGGAAGATGAGGAAAAAGGGATGTTCGAAGAGATAACGGTGCATAAAAATTATGTGTATTTGGCTCTTGTATTGTTACAGTGAAGACACTCAAACTGTAGCACTTGGAAGAAGATTGTCCCATCTCAACGTTTTTGAAAACCTAGTTTTTTTTATACATGCTACGTCGCCCTAGAAAATTCGAAGACATTCCCACAATAGATAAAGTTTTTGAGCAAAATATAAAACGACCCCTAAAAATTTCGGCTAAGGGAAAAGCTCGTCAGGTAGTCTTACGTTTTCGTGAAGCTTTCAATGTAGGCTGTTATTTTCGGGAAAGGCGAAAAACAGCCCTAAAGAATTTGCGAGTTTTAAAACACTCCTAGGACGACCGAAGAGATCCATTTTTTTAGCGATGGGAATTATTCATTTATATTGCTTTTAAAGCACTCTAGGAAGCCTAAAGAGGCATTTCAGATCATTTCCCAGAAAAAGATCGTTGGGTGTCTCTGAGTAATTTCTTGGCTTCCATACTGTATAACAAGTAAAGGCCCACACGAGCCAAAGGCCCAAACGGCCGGAGCTTATCCCGGTTTCTTTAGCATGAAGTATGCCTTGGAGTATTGCTACTCCCCACTGGACGGGATGCTAGTCCATCGCTGGGTTACCCCCAGCAGTATGACGCCGGTACCTATTCATACACCTTCGTGAAGAGGAACAAAGTGGAGTAACGTTCCTTGTCTAAAAAAACAATGCGACAAGCGAGGCTTGAACCCTAGACCTTCAGATCTGGAGTTCGAGGTGTTAACCGCTCGGCGACACTCGCCTCCACTCCATAGCACATAAAGACGCATAATTGGCAATATTAACTAAATGAACTTGATAGTCGTGATACAGCCCCTTTAAAATCGCTCCGACTCTGTATGCATTTTTCACAGGCATCCCTTTCTGTAATCTCATCACCAACATTTGACTCTGAATTTTATCAGTCACAGGCTTCCACCAATCAGTTCAGTCACCATGAACACGTCATATTCCCTGTGTTGAAAACACTTCATTGTCGCAACTCGCCAAGGGATGATTTTTCACATCATGATTTCTCCAGTTGCTGTAAACCCTTAAATCAAGTTGTTGTTAGTATCGGTGGTGTTATTTAATAATTATTGTTGAATGAGGCTGAGTATCATCTGAAGAATTATGGAGATCGACGAGGGTGTTGAGCCGGGCCTCGATCTCCATAATTCCTCAGATGATACGAAAGCCGAATTCAATAATTGGTTTATTATTCATTCAAAATAATTCTTAGTTTATTTAAACAAGCGAAAACATGCTTACTTCCGTCGATGTTAAGTTCATCTCGATAGTGCATATTTATCGGCAAGTTTAGGAGATAAAGGTTTGTTCCTACGAAGCCTGTGTGATCAGTTAAAACGGGGCAGAGAAATAAAACAAGTTTACAGGATGATTGCATCGCTTTGTGCTGCTCACTAGTGTTCATTTTCTACAATTTTTTTTTAAAGAAAATTAATTGTAGTTCAGATTTTCTTTTGGTTGGTTTATACCTGTTTTCTTTTCCTACCAGATGTTAAGCAGACAAATGACCAAAGTGATTGACAGCATCAAGACAGCTTTGGATTCAGGTGCATAAACATAAACATAAACAGACCACGTGAAGGGTTCAATGGGCCAGTTTCGGTTTTTTTTACGCACAGCGAGCGAGGAAGAGCCGAAAAAAGAAGGATTTAGGGCAATCTCTTTTCTCACCGAGGCATTTAAATTCTCAGTGGCCCCCTCCCTCCCTCTCCTTTGGTTTTTATTTTCCTCGCGCGTTTATCTCACTCACTCTCGCTCGTTACAAGCTCGCCCGCAAGACAATCCTAAGGAATTACCAGGAGTTTAGGCTAACCGTTAACGCAGAACAAAACTCATCTTCGGCCTTAAAAGCAAACTCCTGGCATTTAGCCTAGTAGACTATAGTCCATTCCCCATTTTAATGTCAGACGACAACAGTTACGTTTGAAGTTATGCTTTATGCATATAGTCCATGTTATATTTTGTTGATAGGACCAGATTTTCCTGGCTCATTTTTCCACTCCGATGTAGATTCCTTATGTCATTTAATTCTTTGTTTTTGTTTTGTTTTCATTTTCAGCCGAGGAGGAAGAAAGTACATCAGGAAATCATTCCAATGTGGCGACCGAAAAAGTGGTTGTGCCCTGGAAATTAGAAGATCAAGATAATTCAAGCAGATATTCAGTGAGTATATGATTATGCTGTGATAGAGTGATTTCACTTGACCTGTGAAACAGATAGTAACAACTTGTGCAAAATAGGAACAGGTAAACAAAAGAAGACAATGGAATTAGTAACAACGATGCAACGCTGTGTTGCGCAAAAAATCGCCGTCGCGAATCGTCTCGTGTAACATCACTTTTATGGAGGACGTAAACAAGCGACGACGAATGTTTCTTTGTCTTCTAAACTTTCTAAACTTGCGTGCGGTCTCCAAGAAATCAGTTCCAGGAAAATTAGCCTACATTTGACTTTTTCAGCGAACTGGAGTAAACTCGAGATAGCTTGAAAACTAAATCGTGAATTCATTTTAAGAGTGCCGTCGCCGTCGTCGATGCTAAAGCTCCTTATTAGGCTGGAGGCGGCGACAAGAAACAAGATCATAAAGATGTTAGAAAAATCAGATAAAATCCTCGTCTTTTTTTCAGGAAACTGATTCCAATCCAGAGATTTCTTTCACACTGCACTGCTACTCGGCATTTCTTGAAGAACGGGATGAATTCTTGCCACCGACACCACCCTCTCCTATGCCTTCCTCCTCTGAAGGATTTGATGAGCCGG